>NC_133139.1:65813488-66113488 GCF_048418815.1 Hemitrygon akajei | reverse complement strand
GTCCCTACACACCCCACAATGACCCAACCTCAGTCTCACACCCCACTCTCACTACACACTCCACACTGACCCAACCTCAGCCCCCACCCCAGTCCCTACACACCCCACACTGACCCAAACTCAGCCTCGCACCCCACTGTCCCTACACAACCCACAATGACAGAACCTCAGCCTCACACCCCACTGTCCCTACACACCCCACACTGACCCAACCCCAGCCCCCACCCCACTGTCCCTACACACCCCACACTGACCCAACCTCAGCCTCACATCCCATTGTCCCTACACACCCCACAATGACCCAACCTCAGCCACACACCCCACTATCCCTACACAATCCACAATGACCCAAACTCAGCCCCCACCCCACTGTCCCTACACACCCCACACTGACCCAACCTCAGCCTCACACCCCATTGTCCCTACACACCCCACACTGACCCAACCTCAGCCTCACACCCCACTGTCCCTACACACCCCACAGTGACCCAACCTCAGTCTCACACCCCACACTCACTACACACTCCACACTGACCCAACCTCAGCCCCCACTCCAGTCTCTACACACCCCACACTGACCCAAACTCAGCCCACCACCCCACTGTCCCTACACAACCCACAATGACCCAACCTCAACCTCACACCACACACTGACCCAACCTCAGCCCCCACCCCACTGTCCCTACACATCCCACACTGACCCAACCCCAGCCCCCACCCCAATGTCCCTACACACCCCACACTGACCCAACCTCAGCCACACACCCCATTGTCCCTACACACCCCACACTGACCCAACCTCAGCCTCACACCCCAATGTCCCTATAAACCCCTCAATGACCCAACCTCAGCCTCACACCCCACTGCCCCTACACACGCCACACTGACCCAACCTCAGCGCCCACCCCACTGTCCCTACACACTCCACAATGACCCAACATCATCCCCACACCCCACTGTCCCTACACACCCCACACTGACCCAACCTCAGCCTCACATCCCATTGTCTCTACACAACCCACAATGACACAACCTCAGCCCCCCACCCCACTGTCCCTACACACCCTACACTGACCCAAACTCAGCCTCACACCCCACTGTCCCTACACATCCCACACTGACCCAACCTCAGCCCCCACCCCACTGTCCCTACACATCCCACACTGACCGAACCTCAGCCCCCACCCCACTGTCCCTACACACCCCACACTGACCCAACCTCAGCCCACCACCCCACTGTCCCTACACACCCCACACTGACCCAACCTCAGCCTCACACCCCACTGTACCTACACAGCCCACACTGACCCAACCTCAGCCCACCACCCCACTGTCCCTACACAACCCACAATGACCCAACCTCATCCTCACACCCCACACTGACCAAACCTCAGCCCCCACCCCACTGTCCCTACACACCCCACAATGACCCAACCTCAGTCTCACACCCCACTCTCACTACACACTCCACACTGACCCAACCTCAGCCCCCACCCCAGTCCCTACACACCCCACACTGACCCAAACTCAGCCTCGCACCCCACTGTCCCTACACAACCCACAATGACAGAACCTCAGCCTCACACCCCACTGTCCCTACACACCCCACACTGACCCAACCCCAGCCCCCACCCCACTGTCCCTACACACCCCACACTGACCCAACCTCAGCCTCACATCCCATTGTCCCTACACACCCCACAATGACCCAACCTCAGCCACACACCCCACTATCCCTACACAATCCACAATGACCCAACCTCAGCCCCCACCCCACTGTCCCTACACACCCCACACTGACCCAACCTCAGCCTCACACCCCATTGTCCCTACACACCCCACACTGACCCAACCTCAGCCTCACACCCCACTGTCCCTACACACCCCACAATGACCCAACCTCAGTCTCACACCCCACACTCACTACACACTCCACACTGACCCAACCTCAGCCCCCACCCCAGTCCCTACACACCCCACACTGACCCAAACTCAGCCCACCACCCCACTGTCCCTACACAACCCACAATGACCCAACCTCAACCTCACACCACACACTGACCAAACCTCAGCCCCCACCCCACTGTCCCTACACATCCCACACTGACCCAACCCCAGCCCCCACCCCACTGTCCCTACACACCCCACACTGACCCAACCTCAGCCACACACCCCATTGTCCCTACACACCCCACACTGACCCAACCTCAGCCTCACACCCCAATGTCCCTACAAACCCCTCAATGACCCAACCTCAGCCTCACACCCCACTGCCCCTACACACGCCACACTGACCCAACCTCAGCGCCCACCCCACTGTCCCTACACACTCCACAATGACCCAACATCATCCCCACACCCCACTGTCCCTACACACCCCACACTGACCCAACCTCAGCCTCACATCCCATTGTCTCTACACAACCCACAATGACACAACCTCAGCCCCCCACCCCACTGTCCCTACACACCCTACACTGACCCAAACTCAGCCTCACACCCCACTGTCCCTACACATCCCACACTGACCCAACCTCAGCCCCCACCCCACTGTCCCTACACATCACACACTGACCCAACCTCAGCCTCACACCCCACTGTCCCTACATATCCCACACTGACCCAACCTCACCCTCACACCCCACTGTACCTACACACCCCACACTGACCCAACCACAGCCCCCACCCCCACTGTCCCTACACACCCCACACTGACACAACCTCAGCCCCCCACCCCACTGTCCCTACACAACCCACAATGACCCAACCTCAGCCTCACACCCCACAATGAACCAACCTCAGTCCCCACCCCACTGTCCATACACATCCCACACTGACCCAAACTCAGCCTCACAACCCACTGTCCCTACACATCCCACACTGACCCAACCTCAGCCTCACACCCCACTGTCCCTACACATCCCACACTGACCCAAGCTCAGCCCCCACCCCACTGTCCCTAGACATCCCACAGTGACCCAACCTCAGCCTCACACCGCACTGTACCTACACACCCCACACTGACCCAACCACAGACCCCACCCCACTGTCCCTACACACCCCATACTGACACAACCTCAGACCCCACCCCACTGTCCCTACACAACCCACAATGACCCAACCTCAGCCTCACACCCCACAAAGAACCAACCTCAGTCCCCACCCCACTGTCCCTACACATCCCACACTGACCCAACCTCAGCCTAACACCCCACTGTCCCTACACATCCCACACTGACCCAACCTCAGCCCCCACCCCACTGTCCCTACACATCCCACACTGACCCAACCTCAGCCCCCACCCCACTGTCCCTACACACCCCACACTGAACCAACCTCAACCCCCACCCCACTGTCCCTACACATCCCACACTGACCGAACCTCAGCCTCACACCCCACTGTACCTACACACCCGACACTGACCCAACCACAGCCCCCACCCCAATGTCCCTACACAACCCACAATGACCCAACCTCAGCCTCACACCCCACTGTCCCTACACACCCCACACTGACCCAACACCAGCCCACACCCCACTGTCCCTACACATCCCGCACTGACCCAACTTCAGCCTCACACCCCACTGTCCCTACACATCCCACACTGACCCAACCTCAGCCCCCCACCCCACTGTCCCTACACATCCCACACTGACCGAACCTCAGCCCCCACCCCACTGTCCCTACACAGCCCACACTGACCCAACCTCAGCCTCACACCCCACTGTACCTACACAGCCCACACTGACCCAACCTCAGCCTCACACCCCACTGTCCCTACACACCCCACAGTGACCCAACACCAGCCCACACCCCACTGTCCCTACACATCCCGCACTGACCCAACTTCAGCCTCACACCCCACTGTCCCTACACATCCCACACTGACCGAACCTCAGCCCCCACCCCACTGTCCCTACACACCCCACACTGACCCAACCTCAGCCCACCACCCCACTGTCCCTACACACCCCACACTGACCCAACCTCAGCCTCACACCCCACTGTACCTACACAGCCCACACTGACCCAACCTCAGCCCACCACCCCACTGTCCCTACACAACCCACAATGACCCAACCTCAACCTCACACCCCACACTGACCAAACCTCAGCCCCCACCCCACTGTCCCTACACACCCCACAATGACCCAACCTCAGTCTCACACCCCACTCTCACTACACACTCCACACTGACCCAACCTCAGCCCCCACCCCAGTCCCTACACACCCCACACTGACCCAAACTCAGCCTCGCACCCCACTGTCCCTACACAACCCACAATGACAGAACCTCAGCCTCACACCCCACTGTCCCTACACACCCCACACTGACCCAACCCCAGCCCCCACCCCAGTGTCCCTACACACCCCACACTGACCCAACCTCAGCCTCACATCCCATTGTCCCTACACACCCCACAATGACCCAACCTCAGCCACACACCCCACTATCCCTACACAATCCACAATGACCCAACCTCAGCCCCCACCCCACTGTCCCTACACACCCCACACTGACCCAACCTCAGCCTCACACCCCATTGTCCCTACACACCCCACACTGACCCAACCTCAGCCTCACACCCCACTGTCCCTACACACCCCACAGTGACCCAACCTCAGTCTCACACCCCACACTCACTACACACTCCACACTGACCCAACCTCAGCCCCCACCCCAGTCCCTACACACCCCACACTGACCCAAACTCAGCCCACCACCCCACTGTCCCTACACAACCCACAATGACCCAACCTCAACCTCACACCACACACTGACCCAACCTCAGCCCCCACCCCACTGTCCCTACACATCCCACACTGACCCAACCCCAGCCCCCACCCCACTGTCCCTACACACCCCACACTGACCCAACCTCAGCCACACACCCCATTGTCCCTACACACCCCACACTGACCCAACCTCAGCCTCACACCCCAATGTCCCTACAAACCCCTCAATGACCCAACCTCAGCCTCACACCCCACTGCCCCTACACACGCCACACTGACCCAACCTCAGCGCCCACCCCACTGTCCCTACACACTCCACAATGACCCAACATCATCCCCACACCCCACTGTCCCTACACACCCCACACTGACCCAACCTCAGCCTCACATCCCATTGTCTCTACACAACCCACAATGACACAACCTCAGCCCCCCACCCCACTGTCCCTACACACCCTACACTGACCCAAACTCAGCCTCACACCCCACTGTCCCTACACATCCCACACTGACCCAACCTCAGCCCCCACCCCACTGTCCCTACACATCCCACACTGACCGAACCTCAGCCCCCACCCCACTGTCCCTACACACCCCACACTGACCCAACCTCAGCCCACCACCCCACTGTCCCTACACACCCCACACTGACCCAACCTCAGCCTCACACCCCACTGTACCTACACAGCCCACACTGACCCAACCTCAGCCCACCACCCCACTGTCCCTACACAACCCACAATGACCCAACCTCATCCTCACACCCCACACTGACCAAACCTCAGCCCCCACCCCACTGTCCCTACACACCCCACAATGACCCAACCTCAGTCTCACACCCCACTCTCACTACACACTCCACACTGACCCAACCTCAGCCCCCACCCCAGTCCCTACACACCCCACACTGACCCAAACTCAGCCTCGCACCCCACTGTCCCTACACAACCCACAATGACAGAACCTCAGCCTCACACCCCACTGTCCCTACACACCCCACACTGACCCAACCCCAGCCCCCACCCCACTGTCCCTACACACCCCACACTGACCCAACCTCAGCCTCACATCCCATTGTCCCTACACACCCCACAATGACCCAACCTCAGCCACACACCCCACTATCCCTACACAATCCACAATGACCCAACCTCAGCCCCCACCCCACTGTCCCTACACATCCCACACTGACCGAACCTCAGCCCCCACCCCACTGTCCCTACACAACCCACAATGACCCAACCTCATCCTCACACCCCACACTGACCAAACCTCAGCCCCCACCCCACTGTCCCTACACACCCCACAATGACCCAACCTCAGTCTCACACCCCACTCTCACTACACACTCCACACTGACCCAACCTCAGCCCCCACCCCAGTCCCTACACACCCCACACTGACCCAAACTCAGCCTCGCACCCCACTGTCCCTACACAACCCACAATGACAGAACCTCAGCCTCACACCCCACTGTCCCTACACACCCCACACTGACCCAACCCCAGCCCCCACCCCACTGTCCCTACACACCCCACACTGACCCAACCTCAGCCTCACATCCCATTGTCCCTACACACCCCACAATGACCCAACCTCAGCCACACACCCCACTATCCCTACACAATCCACAATGACCCAACCTCAGCCCCCACCCCACTGTCCCTACACACCCCACACTGACCCAACCTCAGCCTCACACCCCATTGTCCCTACACACCCCACACTGACCCAACCTCAGCCTCACACCCCACTGTCCCTACACACCCCACAATGACCCAACCTCAGTCTCACACCCCACACTCACTACACACTCCACACTGACCCAACCTCAGCCCCCACCCCAGTCCCTACACACCCCACACTGACCCAAACTCAGCCCACCACCCCACTGTCCCTACACAACCCACAATGACCCAACCTCAACCTCACACCACACACTGACCAAACCTCAGCCCCCACCCCACTGTCCCTACACATCCCACACTGACCCAACCCCAGCCCCCACCCCACTGTCCCTACACACCCCACACTGACCCAACCTCAGCCACACACCCCATTGTCCCTACACACCCCACACTGACCCAACCTCAGCCTCACACCCCAATGTCCCTACAAACCCCTCAATGACCCAACCTCAGCCTCACACCCCACTGCCCCTACACACGCCACACTGACCCAACCTCAGCGCCCACCCCACTGTCCCTACACACTCCACAATGACCCAACATCATCCCCACACCCCACTGTCCCTACACACCCCACACTGACCCAACCTCAGCCTCACATCCCATTGTCTCTACACAACCCACAATGACACAACCTCAGCCCCCCACCCCACTGTCCCTACACACCCTACACTGACCCAAACTCAGCCTCACACCCCACTGTCCCTACACATCCCACACTGACCCAACCTCAGCCCCCACCCCACTGTCCCTACACATCACACACTGACCCAACCTCAGCCTCACACCCCACTGTCCCTACATATCCCACACTGACCCAACCTCACCCTCACACCCCACTGTACCTACACACCCCACACTGACCCAACCACAGCCCCCACCCCACTGTCCCTACACACCCCACACTGACACAACCTCAGCCCCCCACCCCACTGTCCCTACACAACCCACAATGACCCAACCTCAGCCTCACACCCCACAATGAACCAACCTCAGTCCCCACCCCACTGTCCATACACATCCCACACTGACCCAAACTCAGCCTCACAACCCACTGTCCCTACACATCCCACACTGACCCAACCTCAGCCTCACACCCCACTGTCCCTACACATCCCACACTGACCCAAGCTCAGCCCCCACCCCACTGTCCCTAGACATCCCACAGTGACCCAACCTCAGCCTCACACCGCACTGTACCTACACACCCCACACTGACCCAACCACAGACCCCACCCCACTGTCCCTACACACCCCACACTGACACAACCTCAGACCCCACCCCACTGTCCCTACACAACCCACAATGACCCAACCTCAGCCTCACACCCCACAAAGAACCAACCTCAGTCCCCACCCCACTGTCCCTACACATCCCACACTGACCCAACCTCAGCCTAACACCCCACTGTCCCTACACATCCCACACTGACCCAACCTCAGCCCCCACCCCACTGTCCCTACACATCCCACACTGACCCAACCTCAGCCCCCACCCCACTGTCCCTACACACCCCACACTGAACCAACCTCAACCCCCACCCCACTGTCCCTACACATCCCACACTGACCGAACCTCAGCCTCACACCCCACTGTACCTACACACCCGACACTGACCCAACCACAGCCCCCACCCCAATGTCCCTACACAACCCACAATGACCCAACCTCAGCCTCACACCCCACTGTCCCTACACACCCCACACTGACCCAACACCAGCCCACACCCCACTGTCCCTACACAACCCACACTGACACAACATCAGCCTCACATCCCATTGTCCCTACACAACCCACAATGACCCAACCTCAGCCCCCACCCCACTGTCCCTACACACCCCACACTGACCCAACCTCAGCCTCACACCCCACTGTCCCTACACATCCCACATTGACCCAAACTCAGCCCCCACCCCACTGTCCCTACACACCCCACACTGACACAACCTCAGCCCCCCAACCCCACTGTCCCTACACAACCCACAATGACCCAACCCAAGCCTCACACCCCACACTGACCCAACCTCAGCCCCCACCCCACTGACCCTACACATCCCACACTGACCCAACCCAGCCCCCACCCCACTGTCCCTACACTCCCCACACTGACCCAACCTCAGCCTCACACCCCATTGTCCCTACACACCCCACACTGACCCAACCTCAGCCTCACACCCCACTGTCCCTACACACCCCACAATGACCCAACCTCAGTCTCACACCCCACTCTCACTACACACTCCACACTGACCCAACCTCAGCCCCCACCCCAGTCCCTACACACCCCACACTGACCCAAACTCAGCCTCGCACCCCACTGTCCCTACACAACCCACAATGACAGAACCTCAGCCTCACACCCCACTGTCCCTACACACCCCACACTGACCCAATCCCAGCCCCCACCCCACTGTCCCTACACACCCCACACTGACCCAACCTCAGCCTCACATCCCATTGTCCCTACACACCCCACAATGACCCAACCTCAGCCACACACCCCACTATCCCTACACAATCCACAATGACCCAACCTCAGCCCCCACCCCACTGTCCCTACACACCCCACACTGACCCAACCTCAGCCTCACACCCCACTGGTCCTACACACCCCACACTGACCCAACCTCAGCACCCCACCCCACTGTCCCTACACACCCCACACTGACCCAACATCATCCTCCCACCCCACTGTCCCTACACACCCCACACATACCCCACCTCAGCCTCACACCCCACTGTCCCTACACACCCCACACTGACCCAACCTCAACCCCCACACCACTGTCCCTACACACCCCACACTGACCCAACCTCAGCACCCCAACCCACTGTCCCTACAATTTCCACACTGACCCAATCTCAGCCTCACTCCCCACTGTCCCTACACAACCCTCACTGACCCAACCTCAGCCTCGCACCCCACTGTCCCTACAATTTCCACACTGAACCAACCTCAGCCTCACACCCCACTGTCCCTACACACCCCACACTGACCCAACCTCAGCCCCCACCCCACTGTCCCTACCCACCCCACACTGACCCAACCTCAACCCCCACCCCACTGTCCCTACACATCACACACTGACCCAACCTCAGCCCCCACGCCACAGTCCCTACACATCCCGCACTGACCCAACCTCAGCCTCACACCCCACTGTCCCTACACATCCCACACTGACCCAACCTCAGCCCCCCACCCCACTGTCCCTACACATCCCACACTGACCGAACCTCAGCCCCCACCCCACTGCCCCTACACACCCCACACTGACCCAACCTCAGCCCACCACCCCACTGTCCCTACACACCCCACACTGACCCAACCTCAGCCTCACACCCCACTGTACCTACACAGCCCACACTGACCCAACCTCAGCCCACCACCCCACTGTCCCTACACAACCCACAATGACCCAACCTCAACCTCACACCCCACACTGACCAAACCTCAGCCCCCACCCCACTGTCCCTACACACCCCACAATGACCCAACCTCAGTCTCACACCCCACTCTCACTACACACTCCACACTGACCCAACCTCAGCCCCCACCCCAGTCCCTACACACCCCACACTGACCCAAACTCAGCCTCGCACCCCACTGTCCCTACACAACCCACAATGACAGAACCTCAGCCTCAAACCCCACTGTCCCTACACACCCCACACTGACCCAACCCCAGCCCCCACCCCACTGTCCCTACACACCCCACACTGACCCAACCTCAGCCTCACATCCCATTGTCCCTACACACCCCACAATGACCCAACCTCAGCCACACACCCCACTATCCCTACACAATCCACAATGACCCAACCTCAGCCCCCACCCCACTGTCCCTACACACCCCACACTGACCCAACCTCAGCCTCACACCCCACTGTTCCTACACACCCCACACTGACCCAACCTCAGCCCCCCACCCCACTGTCCCTACACACCCCACACTGACCCAACATCATCCTCCCACCCCACTGTCCCTACACACCCCACACATACCCCACCTCAGCCTCACACCCCACTGTCCCTACACACCCCACACTGACCCAACCTCAACCCCCACACCACTGTTACTACACACCCCACACTGACCCAACCTCAGCCCCCCAACCCACTGTCCCTACAATTTCCACACTGACCCAATCTCAGCCTCACTCCCCAATGTCCCTGCGCACCCCACACTGACCCAACCTCAGCCTCCCACCCCACTGTCCCTACACAACCCTCACTGACCCAACCTCAGCCTCGCACCCCACTGTCCCTACAATTTCCACACTGAACCAACCTCAGCCTCACACCCCAATGTCCCTACACACCCCACACTGACCCAACCTCAACCCCGACCCCACTGTCCCTACACATCCCACACTGACCCAACCTCAGCCCCCACGCCACAGTCCCTACACATCCCGCACTGACCCAACCTCAGCCTCACATCCCATTGTCCCTACACACCCCACAATGACCCAACCTCAGCCACACACCCCACTATCCCTACACAATCCACAATGACCCAACCTCAGCCCCCACCCCACTGTCCCTACACACCCCACACTGACCCAACCTCAGCCTCACACCCCACTGGTCCTACACACCCCACACTGACCCAACCTCAGCCCCCCACCCCACTGTCCCTACACACCCCACACTGACCCAACATCATCCTCCCACCCCACTGTCCCTACACACCCCACACATACCCCACCTCAGCCTCACACCCCACTGTCCCTACACACCCCACACTGACCCAACCTCAACCCCCACACCACTGTCCCTACACACCCCACACTGACCCAACCTCAGCACCCCAACCCACTGTCCCTACAATTTCCACACTGACCCAATCTCAGCCTCACTCCCCAATGTCCCTGCGCACCCCACACTGAACCAACCTCAGCCTCACACCCCACTGTCCCTACACAACCCTCACTGACCCAACCTCAGCCTCGCACCCCACTGTCCCTACAATTTCCACACTGAACCAACCTCAGCCTCACACCCCACTGTCCCTACACACCCCACACTGACCCAACCTCAGCTCCCACCCCACTGTCCCTACCCACCCCACACTGACCCAACCTCAACCCCCACCCCATCTGTCCCTACACATTCCACACTGACCCAACCTCAGCCCCCACGCCACAGTCCCTACACATCCCGCACTGACCCAACCTCAGCCTCACACCCCACTGTCCCTACACATCCCACACTGACCGAACCTCAGCCCCCCACCCCACAGTCCCTACACATCCCACACTGACCGAACCTCAGCCCACCCCACTGTCCCTACACACCCCACACTGACCCAACCTCAGCCCACCACCCCACTGTCCCTACACACCCCACACTGACCCAACCTCAGCCTCACACCCCACTGTACCTACACAGCCCACACTGACCCAACCTCAGCCCACCACCCCACTGTCCCTACACAACCCACAATGACCCAACCTCAACCTCACACCCCACACTGACCAAACCTCAGCCCCCACCCCACTGTCCCTACACACCCCACAATGACCCAACCTCAGTCTCACACCCCACTCTCACTACACACTCCACACTGACCCAACCTCAGCCCCCACCCCAGTCCCTACACACCCCACACTGACCCAAACTCAGCCTCGCACCCCACTGTCCCTACACAACCCACAATGACAGAACCTCAGCCTCACACCCCACTGTCCCTACACACCCCACACTGACCCAACCCCAGCCCCCACCCCACTGTCCCTACACACCCCACACTGACCCAACCTCAGCCTCACATCCCATTGTCCCTACACACACCACAATGACCCAACCTCAGCCACACACCCCACTATCCCTACACAATCCACAATGACCCAACCTCAGCGCCCACCCCACTGTCCCTACACACCCCACACTGACCCAACCTCAGCCTCACACCCCACTGTTCCTACACACCCCACACTGACCCAACCTCAGCCCCCCACCCCACTGTCCCTACACACCCCACACTGACCCAACATCATCCTCCCACCCCACTGTCCCTACACACCCCACACATACCCCACCTCAGCCTCACACCCCACTGTCCCTACACACCCCACACTGACCCAACCTCAACCCCCACACCACTGTCCCTACACACCCCACACTGACCCAACCTCAGCCCCCCAACCCAATGTCCCTACAATTTCCACACTGACCCAATCTCAGCCTCACTCCCCAATGTCCCTGCGCACCCCACACTGACCCAACCTCAGCCTCCCACCCCACTGTCCCTACACAACCCTCACTGACCCAACCTCAGCCTCGCACCCCACTGTCCCTACAATTTCCACACTGAACCAACCTCAGCCTCACACCCCAATGTCCCTACACACCCCACACTGACCCAACCTCAGTCCCCACCCCACTGTCCCTACCCACCCCACACTGACCCAACCTCAACCCCCACCCCACAGTCCCTACACATCCCACACTGACCCAACCTCAGCCCCCACGCCACAGTCCCTACACATCCCGCACTGACCCAACCTCAGCCTCACACCCCACTGTCCCTACACATCCCACACTGACCCAACCTCAGCCCCCACCCCACTGTCCCTAGACATCCCACACTGACCCAACCTCAGCCTCACACCGCACTGTACCTACACACCCCACACTGACCCAACCACAGACCCCACCCCACTGTCCCTACACACCCCACACTGACACAACCTCAGCCCCCCACCCCACTGTCCCTACACACCCCACACTGACCCAACATCATCCTCCCACCCCACAGTCCCTACACACCCCACACATACCCCACCTCAGCCTCACACCCCAATGTCCCTGCGCACCCCACACTGACCCAACCTCAGCCTCCCACCCCACTGTCCCTACACAACCCTCACTGACCCAACCTCAGCCTCGCACCCCACTGTCCCTACAATTTCCACACTGAACCAACCTCAGCCTCACACCCCAATGTCCCTACACACCCCACACTGACCCAACCTCAGCCCCCACCCCACTGTCCCTACCCACCCCACACTGACCCAACCTCAGCCTCACACCCCACTGTCCCTACACATCCCACACTGACCCAACCTCAGCCCCCACTCCACTGTCCCTAGACATCCCACACTGACCCAACCTCAGCCTCACACCGCACTGTACCTACACACCCCACACTGACCCAACCACAGACCCCACCCCACTGTCCCTACACACCCCACACTGACACAACCTCAGCCCCCCACCCCACTGTCCCTACACAACCCACAATGACCCAACCTCAGCCTCACACCCCACAATGAACCAACCTCAGTCCCCACCCCACTGTCCCTACACATCCCACACTTACCCAACATCAGCCTAACACCCCACTGTCCCTACACATCCCACACTGACCCAACCTCAGCCCCCACCCCACTGTCCCTACACTTCCCACACTGACCCAACCTCAGCCCCCACCCCACTGTCCCTACACACCCGACACTGAACCAACTTCAATCCCACCCCACTGTCCCTACACATCCCACACTGACCGAACCTCAGCCTCACACCCCACTGTAGCTACACACCCGACACTGACCCAACCACAGCCCCCACCCCAATGTCCCTACACAACCCACAATGACCCAACCTCAGCCTCACACCCCACTGTCCCTACACACCCCACACTGACGCAACAACAGCCCACACCCCACTGTCCCTACACAACCCACACTGACACAACATCAGCCTCACATCCCATTGTCCCTACACAACCCACACTGACCCAATCTCAGCCTCACTCCCCAATGTCCCTGCGCACCCCACACTGACCCAACCTCAGCCTCACACCCCACTGTCCCTACACAACCCACATTGACCCAAACTCAGCCCCCACCCCACTGTCCCTACACACCCCACACTGACACAACCTCAGCCCCCCAACCCCACTGTCCCTACACAACCCACAATGACCCAACCCAAGCCTCACACCCCACACTGACCCAACCTCAGCCCCCACACCACTGACCCTACACATCCCACACTGACCCAACCCAGCCCCCACCCCACTGTCCCTACACTCCCCACACTGACACAACCTCAGCCTCACACCCCATTGTCCCTACACACCCCACACTGACCCAACCTCAGCCTCACACCCCACTGTCCCTACACACCCCACAATGACCCAACCTCAGTCTCACACCCCACTCTCACTACACACTCCACACTGACCCAACCTCAGCCCCCACCCCAGTCCCTACACACCCCACACTGACCCAAACTCAGCCTCGCACCCCACTGTCCCTACACAACCCACAATGACAGAACCTCAGCCTCACACCCCACTGTCCCTACACACCCCACACTGACCCAATCCCAGCCCCCACCCCACTGTCCCTACACACCCCACACTGACCCAACCTCAGCCTCACATCCCATTGTCCCTACACACCCCACAATGACCCAACCTCAGCCACACACCCCACTATCCCTACACAATCCACAATGACCCAACCTCAGCCCCCACCCCACTGTCCCTACACACCCCACACTGACCCAACCTCAGCCTCACACCCCACTGGTCCTACACACCCCACACTGACCCAACCTCAGCACCCCACCCCACTGTCCCTACACACCCCACACTGACCCAACATCATCCTCCCACCCCACTGTCCCTACACACCCCACACATACCCCACCTCAGCCTCACACCCCACTGTCCCTACACACCCCACACTGACCCAACCTCAACCCCCACACCACTGTCCCTACACACCCCACACTGACCCAACCTCAGCACCCCAACCCACTGTCCCTACAATTTCCACACTGACCCAATCTCAGCCTCACTCCCCACTGTCCCTACACAACCCTCACTGACCCAACCTCAGCCTCGCACCCCACTGTCCCTACAATTTCCACACTGAACCAACCTCAGCCTCACACCCCACTGTCCCTACACACCCCACACTGACCCAACCTCAGCCCCCACCCCACTGTCCCTACCCACCCCACACTGACCCAACCTCAACCCCCACCCCACTGTCCCTACACATCCCACACTGACCCAACCTCAGCCCCCACGCCACAGTCCCTACACATCCCGCACTGACCCAACCTCAGCCTCACACCCCACTGTCCCTACACATCCCACACTGACCCAACCTCAGCCCCCCACCCCACTGTCCCTACACATCCCACACTGACCGAACCTCAGCCCCCACCCCACTGCCCCTACACACCCCACACTGACCCAACCTCAGCCCACCACCCCACTGTCCCTACACACCCCACACTGACCCAACCTCAGCCTCACACCCCACTGTACCTACACAGCCCACACTGACCCAACCTCAGCCACACACCCCACTATCCCTACACAATCCACAATGACCCAACCTCAGCCCCCACCCCACTGTCCCTACACACCCCACACTGACCCAACCTCAGCCTCACACCCCACTGTTCCTACACACCCCACACTGACCCAACCTCAGCCCCCCACCCCACTGTCCCTACACACCCCACACTGACCCAACATCATCCTCCCACCCCACTGTCCCTACACACCCCACACATACCCCACCTCAGCCTCACACCCCACTGTCCCTACACACCCCACACTGACCCAACCTCAACCCCCACACCACTGTCCCTACACACCCCACACTGACCCAACCTCAGCCCCCCAACCCACTGTCCCTACAATTTCCATACTGACCCAATCTCAGCCTCACTCCCCAATGTCCCTGCGCACCCCACACTGACCCAACCTCAGCCTCCCACCCCACTGTCCCTACACAACCCTCACTGACCCAACCTCAGCCTCGCACCCCACTGTCCCTACAATTTCCACACTGAACCAACCTCAGCCTCACACCCCAATGTCCCTACACACCCCACACTGACCCAACCTCAGCCCCCACCCCACTGTCCCTACCCACCCCACACTGACCCAACCTCAACCCCCACCCCACTGTCCCTACACATCCCACACTGACCCAACCTCAGCCCCCACGCCACAGTCCCTACACATCCCGCACTGACCCAACCTCAGCCTCACATCCCATTGTCCCTACACACCCCACAATGACCCAACCTCAGCCACACACCCCACTATCCCTACACAATCCACAATGACCCAACCTCAGCCCCCACCCCACTGTCCCTACACACCCCACACTGACCCAACCTCAGCCTCACACCCCACTGGTCCTACACACCCCACACTGACCCAACCTCAGCCCCCCACCCCACTGTCCCTACACACCCCACACTGACCCAACATCATCCTCCCACCCCACTGTCCCTACACACCCCACACATACCCCACCTCAGCCTCACACCCCACTGTCCCTACACACCCCACACTGACCCAACCTCAACCCCCACACCACTGTCCCTACACACCCCACACTGACCCAACCTCAGCACCCCAACCCACTGTCCCTACAATTTCCACACTGACCCAATCTCAGCCTCACTCCCCAATGTCCCTGCGCACCCCACACTGAACCAACCTCAGCCTCACACCCCACTGTCCCTACACAACCCTCACTGACCCAACCTCAGCCTCGCACCCCACTGTCCCTACAATTTCCACACTGAACCAACCTCAGCCTCACACCCCACTGTCCCTACACACCCCACACTGACCCAACCTCAGCTCCCACCTCACTGTCCCTACCCACCCCACACTGACCCAACCTCAACCCCCACCCCACTGTCCCTACACATTCCACACTGACCCAACCTCAGCCCCCACGCCACAGTCCCTACACATCCCGCACTGACCCAACCTCAGCCTCACACCCCACTGTCCCTACACATCCCACACTGACCGAACCTCAGCCCCCCACCCCACTGTCCCTACACATCCCACACTGACCGAACCTCAGCCCCCACCCCACTGTCCCTACACACCCCACACTGACCCAACCTCAGCCCACCACCCCACTGTCCCTACACACCCCACACTGACCCAACCTCAGCCTCACACCCCACTGTACCTACACAGCCCACACTGACCCAACCTCAGCCCACCACCCCACTGTCCCTACACAACCCACAATGACCCAACCTCAACCTCACACCCCACACTGACCAAAACTCAGCCCCCACCCCACTGTCCCTACACACCCCACAATGACCCAACCTCAGTCTCACACCCCACTCTCACTACACACTCCACACTGACCCAACCTCAGCCCCCACCCCAGTCCCTACACACCCCACACTGACCCAAACTCAGCCTCGCACCCCACTGTCCCTACACAACCCACAATGACAGAACCTCAGCCTCACACCCCACTGTCCCTACACACCCCACACTGACCCAACCCCAGCCCCCACCCCACTGTCCCTACAATTTCCACACTGAACCAACCTCAGCCTCACACCCCAATGTCCCTACACATCCCACACTGACCCAACCTCAGCCCCCACCCCACTGTCCCTACCCACCCCACACTGACCCAACCTCAACCCCCACCCCACTGTCCCTACACATCCCACACTGAACCAACCTCAGCCCCCACGCCACAGTCCCTACACATCCCGCACTGACCCAACCTCAGCCTCACACCCCACTGTCCCTACACATCCCACACTGACCCAACCTCAGCCCCCACCCCACTGTCCCTAGACATCCCACACTGACCCAACCTCAGCCTCACACCGCACTGTACCTACACACCCCACACTGACCCAACCACAGACCCCACCCCACTGTCCCTACACACCCCACACTGACACAACCTCAGCCCCCCACCCCACTGTCCCTACACAACCCACAATGACCCAACCTCAGCCTCACACCCCACAATGAACCAACCTCAGTCCCCACCCCACTGTCCCTACACATCCCACACTGACCCAACATCAGCCTAACACCCCACTGTCCCTACACATCCCACACTGACCCAACCTCAGCCCCCACCCCACTGTCCCTACACATCCCACACTGACCCAACCTCAGCCCCCACCCCACTGTCCCTACACACCCCACACTGAACCAACTTCAATCCCACCCCACTGTCCCTACACATCCCACACTGACCGAACCTCAGCCTCACACCCCACTGTAGCTACACACCCGACACTGACGCAACACCAGCCCACACCCCACTGTCCCTACACAACCCACACTGACACAACATCAGCCTCACATCCCATTGTCCCTACACAACCCACAATGACCCAACCTCAGCCCCCACCCCACTGTCCCTACACACCCCACACTGACCCAACCTCAGCCTCACACCCCACTGTCCCTACACAACCCACACTGACCCAAACTCAGCCCCCACCCCACTGTCCCTACACACCCCACACTGACACAACCTCAGCCCCCCAACCCCACTGTCCCTACACAACCCACAATGACCCAACCCAAGCCTCACACCCCACACTGACCCAACCTCAGCCCCCACCCCACTGACCCTACACATCCCACACTGACACAACCCAGCCCCCACCCCACTGTCCCTACACTCCCCACACTGACCCAACCTCAGCCTCACACCCCATTCTCCCTACACACCCCACACTGACCCAACCTCAGCCTCACACCCCACTGTCCCTACACACCCCACAATGACACAACCTCAGTCTCACACCCCACTCTCACTACACACTCCACACTGACCCAACCTCAGCCCCCACCCCAGTCCCTACACACCCCACACTGACCCAAACTCAGCCCACCACCCCACTGTCCCTACACAACCCACAATGACCCAACCTCAACCTCACACCACACACTGACCCAACCTCAGCCCCCACCCCACTGTCCCTACTCATCCCACACTGACCCAACCCCAGCCCCCACCCCACTGTCCCTACACACCCCACACTGACCCAAACTCAGCCACACACCCCATTGTCCCTACACACCCCTCAATGACCCAACCTCAGCCTCACACCCCACTGCCCCTACACACGCCACACTGACCCAACCTCAGCGCCCACCCCACTGTCCCTACACACTCCACAATGACCCAACATCATCCCCACACCCCACTGTCCCTACACACCCCACACTGACCCAACCTCAGCCTCACATCCCATTGTCTCTACACAACCCACAATGACACAACCTCAGCCCCCCACCCCACTGTCCCTACACACCCTACACTGACCCAAACTCAGCCTCACACCCCACTGTCCCTACACATCCCACACTGACCCAACCTCAGCCCCCACCCCACTGTCCCTACACATCCCACACTGACCCAACCTCAGCCTCACACCCCACTGTCCCTACATATCCCACACTGACCCAACCTCACCCTCACACCCCACTGTACCTACACACCCCACACTGACCCAACCACA
Organism: Hemitrygon akajei; assembly: GCF_048418815.1. Lineage (NCBI taxonomy): Eukaryota > Metazoa > Chordata > Chondrichthyes > Myliobatiformes > Dasyatidae > Hemitrygon > Hemitrygon akajei. The sequence continues at coordinate 66,093,764 of NC_133139.1, read as the reverse complement.
GCCCCCACCCCACTGTCCCTACACACCCCACACTGACACAACCTCAGCCCCCCACCCCACTGTCCCTACACAACCCACAATGACCCAACCTCAGCCTCACACCCCACAATGAACCAACCTCAGTCCCCACCCCACTGTCCCTACACATCCCACACTGACCCAAACTCAGCCTCACAACCCACTGTCCCTACACATCCCACACTGACCCAACCTCAGCCTCACACCCCACTGTCCCTACACATCCCACACTGACCCAAGCTCAGCCCCCACCCCACTGTCCCTAGACATCCCACACTGACCCAACCTCAGCCTCACACCGCACTGTACCTACACACCCCACACTGACCCAACCACAGACCCCACCCCACTGTCCCTACACACCCCACACTGACACAACCTCAGCCCCCCACCCCACTGTCCCTACACAACCCACAATGACCCAACCTCAGCCTCACACCCCACAATGAACCAACCTCAGTCCCCACCCCACTGTCCCTACACATCCCACACTGACCCAAACTCAGCCTCACAACCCACTGTCCCTACACATCCCACACTGACCCAACCTCAGCCTCACACCCCACTGTCCCTACACATCCCACACTGACCCAAGCTCAGCCCCCACCCCACTGTCCCTAGACATCCCACACTGACCCAACCTCAGCCTCACACCGCACTGTACCTACACACCCCACACTGACCCAACCACAGACCCCACCCCACTGTCCCTACACACCCCACACTGACACAACCTCAGCCCCCCACCACACTGTCCCTACACAACCCACACTGACCCAACCTCAGCCTAACACCCCACTGTCCCTACACATCCCACACTGACCCAACCTCAGCCCCCACCCCACTGTCCCTACACATCCCACACTGACCCAACCACAGCCCCCCACCCCACTGTCCCTACACATCCCACACTGACCCAACCTCTGCCCCCACCCCACTGTCCCTACACACCCCACACTGAACCAACCTCAACCCCCACCCCAATGTCCCTACACATCCCACACTGACCGAACCTCAGCCTCACACCCCACTGTACCTACACACCCGACACTGACCCAACCACAGCCCCCACCCCAATGTCCCTACACAACCCACAATGACCCAACCTCAGCCTCACACCCCACTGTCCCTACACACCCCACACTGACCCAACACCAGCCCACACCCCACTGTCCCTACACAACCCAGACTGACACAACATCAGCCTCACATCCCATTGTCCCTACACAACCCACAATGACCCAACCTCAGCCCCCACCCCACTGTCCCTACACACCCCACACTGACCCAACCTCAGCCTCACACCCCACTGTCCCTACACATCCCACATTGACCCAAACTCAGCCCCCACCCCACTGTCCCTACACACCCCACACTGACACAACCTCAGCCCCCCAACCCCACTGTCCCTACACAACCCACAATGACCCAACCCAAGCCTCACACCACACACTGACCCAACCTCAGCCCCCACCCCACTGACCCTACACATCCCACACTGAGCCAACCCAGCCCCCACCCCACTGTCCCTACACTCCCCACACTGACCCAACCTCAGCCTCACACCCCATTGTCCCTACACACCCCACACTGACCCAACCTCAGCCTCACACCCCACTGTCCCTACACACCCCACAATGACCCAACCTCAGTCTCACACCCCACTCTCACTACACACTCCACACTGACCCAACCTCAGCCCCCACCCCAGTCCCTACACACCCCACACTGACCCAAACTCAGCCTCGCACCCCACTGTCCCTACACACCCCACACTGAGCCAACCCCAGCCCCCACCCCACTGTCCCTACACACCCCACACTGACCCAACCTCAGCCTCACATCCCATTGTCCCTACACACCCCACAATGACCCAACCTCAGCCACACACCCCACTATCCCTACACAATCCACAATGACCCAACCTCAGCCCCCACCCCACTGTCCCTACACACCCCACACTGACCCAACCTCAGCCTCACACCCCACTGTTCCTACACACCCCACACTGACCCAACCTCAGCCCCCCACCCCACTGTCCCTACATACCCCACACTGACCCAACATCATCCTCCCACCACACTGTCCCTACACACCCCACACATACCCCACCTCAGCCTCACACCCCACTGTCCCTACACACCCCACACTGACCCAACCTCAACCCCCACACCACTGTCCCTACACACCCCACACTGACCCAACCTCAGCCCCCCAACCCACTGTCCCTACAATTTCCACACTGACCCAATCTCAGCCTCACTCCCCAATGTCCCTGCGCACCCCACACTGACCCAACCTCAGCCTCACACCCCACTGTCCCTACACAACCCTCACTGACCCAACCTCAGCCTCGCACCCCACTGTCCCTACAATTTCCACACTGAACCAACCTCAGCCTCACACCCCACTGTCCCTACACACCCCACACTGACCCAACCTCAGCCCCCACCCCACTGTCCCTACCCACCCCACACTGACCCAACCTCAACCCCCACCCCACAGTCCCTACACATCCCACACTGACGCAACCTCAGCCCCCACGCCACAGTCCCTACACATCCCGCACTGACCCAACCTCAGCCCCCACGCCACAGTCCCTACACATCCCGCACTGACCCAACCTCAGCCCCCCACCCCACTGTCCCTACACATCCCACACTGACCGAACCTCAGCCCCCACCCCACTGTCCCTACACACCCCACACTGACCCAACCTCAGCCCACCACCCCACTGTCCCTACACACCCCACACTGACCCAACCTCAGCCTCACACCCCACTGTACCTACACAGCCCACACTGACCCAACCTCAGCCCACCACCCCACTGTCCCTACACAACCCACAATGACCCAACCTCAACCTCACACCCCACACTGACCAAACCTCAGCCCCCACCCCACTGTCCCTACACATCCCACACTGACCCAACCCCAGCCCCCACCCCACTGTCCCTACACACCCCACACTGACCCAACCTCAGCCTCGCACCTGACTGTCCCTACACAACCCACACTGACCCAACCCCAGCCCGCACCCCACTGTCCCTACACAACCCACACTGACACAACCTCAGCCTCACATCCCATTGTCCCTAAACAACCCACAATGACCCAACCTCAGCCCCCACCCACCTGTCCCTACACACCCCACACTGACCCAACCTCAGCCTCACACCCCACTGTCCCTACACATCCCACACTGACCCAACCTCAGCCCCCACCCCACTGTCCCTACACATCCCACACTGACCCAACCTCAGCCCTCCACCCACTGTCCCTACACATCCCACACTGACCGAACCTCAGCCTCACACCCCACTGTACCTACACACCCCACACTGACCCAACCTCAGCCCCCACACCACTGTCCCTACACACCCCACACTGACACAACTTCAGCCCCCCAACCCCACTGTCCCTACACAACCCACAATGACCCAACCTCAGTCTCACACCGCACACTGACCCAACCTCAGCCCCACCACACTGTCCCTACACACCCCACACTGACCAAACCCCAGCCCCCACCCCACTGTCACTACACACTCCACACTGACCCAACCTCAGCCCCCACCCCACTGTCCCTACACACCCCACACTGACCCAACCTCAGCCTCGCACCCCACTGTCCCTACACACCCCACAATGACCCAACCCCAGCCCGCACCCCACTGTCCCTACACAACCCACACTGACACAACCTCAGCCTCACATCCCATTGTCCCTAAACAACCCACAATGACCCAACCTCAGCCCCCACCCACCTGTCCCTACACACCCCACACTGACCCAACCTCAGCCTCACACCCCACTGTCCCTACACATCCCACACTGACCCAAACTCAGCCCCCACCCCACTGTCCCTAGACATCCCACACTGATCCAACCTCAGCCCTCCACCCACTGTCCCTACACATCCCACACTGACCGAACCTCAGCCTCACACCCCACTGTACCTACACACCCCACACTGACCCAACCACAGCCCCCACCCCACTGTCCCTACACACGCCACACTGACACAAACTCAGCCCCCCAACCCCACTGTCCCTACACAACCCACAATGACCCAACCTCAGCCTCACACCCCACACTGACCCAACCTCAGCCCCCACCACACTGTCCCTACACATCCCACACTGACCGAACCCCAGCCCCCACCCCACTGTCCCTACACACCCCACACTGACCCAACCTCAGCCTCACATCCCATTGTCCCTACACACCCCACACTGACCCACCTCAGCCTCACACCCCATTGTCCCTACACACCCCACACTGACCCAACCTCAGCCTCACACCGCACTGTCCCTACATACCCCACAATGACCCAACCTCAGTCTCAGACCCCACTCTCCCTACACACTCCACACTGACCCAACCTCAACCCTCACCCCACTGTCCCTACACAACCCACAATGACCCAACCTCAGCCTCACACCCCACTGTCCCTACACACCCCACACTGACCCAACCCCAGCCCCCACCCCACTGTCCCTACACACCCCACACTGACCCAACCTCAGCCTCACATCCCATTGTCCCTACACACCCCACACTGACCCACCTCAGCCTCACACCCCATTGTCCCTACACACCCCACACTGACCCAACCTCAGCCTCACACCGCACTGTCCCTACATACCCCACAATGACCCAACCTCAGTCTCAGACCCCACTCTCCCTACACACTCCACACTGTCCCAACCTCAGCCCCCACCCCACTGTCCCTACACACCCCACACTGACCCAACCTCAGCCTCACACCCCACTGTCCCTACACAACCCACAATGACCCAACCTCAGCCTCACACCCCACTGTTCCTACACACCCCACACTTACCCAACCTCAGCCCTCCACCCCACTGTCCCTACACACCCCACACTGACCCAACCTCAGCCCCCCACCCCACTGTCCCTACACATCCCACACTGACCGAACCTCAGCCTCACACCCCACTGTACCTACACACCCGACACTGACCCAACCACAGCCCCCACCCCAATGTCCCTACACAACCCACAATGACCCAACCTCAGCCTCACACCCCACTGTCCCTACACACACCACACTGACCCAACCACAGCCTCACACCCCACTGTCCCTACACATCCCACACTGACCCAAACTCAGCCCCCACCCCACTGTCCCTACACACCCCACACTGACCCAACCTCAGCCTCACATCCCATTGTCCCTACACAACCCACAATGACCCAAACTCGGCCCCCCATCCCACTGTCCCTACACACCCCACACTGACCCAAACTCAGCGTCACACCCCACTGTCCCTACACATCCCACACTGCCCCAACCTCAGCCCCCACCCCACTGTCTCTACACATCCCACACTGACACAACCTCAGCCCCCACTCCACTGTCCCTACACATCCCACACTGACCCAACCTCAGCCCCCACCCCACTATCCCTACACATCCCACACTGACCCAACCTCAGCCTAACACCCCACTGTCCCTACACATCCCACACTGACCCAACCTCAGCCCCCCACCCCACTGTCCCTACACATCAAACACTGACCGAAGCTCAGCCTCACACACCACTGTACCTACACACCCCACACTGACACAACCACAGCCCCCACCCCACTGTCCCTACACACCCCACACTGACCCACCTCAGCCACAGACCCCATTGTCCCTACACACCCCACACAGACACAACCTCAGCCTCACATCCCATTGTCCCTAAACAACCCACAATGACCCAACCTCAGCCCCCACCCCACTGTCCCTACACACCCCACACTGACCCAACCTCAGCCTCACACCCCACAGTCCCTACACATCCCACACTGACCCAACCTCAGCCCCCACCCCACTGTCCCTACACATCCCACACTGACCCAACCTCAGCCCTCCACCCACTGTCCCTACACATCCCACACTGACCCAACCTCAGCCCCCACCCCACTGTCCATACACATCCCACACTGACCCAACCTCAGACCCACCCCACTGTCCCTACACATCCCACACTGACCCAACCTCAGCCCTCCACCCCACTGTCCCTACACATCCCACACTGACCGAACCTCAGCCTCACACCCCACTGTACCTACACACCCCACACTGACCCAACCACAGCCCCCACCCCACTGTCCCTACACACCCCACACTGACACAACCTCAGCCCCCCAACCCCACTGTCCCTACACAACCCACAATGACCCAACCTCAGCCTCACACCCCACACTGACCCAACCTCAGCCCCCACCCCACTGTCCCTACACACCCCACACTGACCCAACCTCAGCCTCACTCCCCATTGTCCCTACACACCCCACACTGACCCAACCTCAGCCTCACACCCCACTGTCCCTACACACCCCACACTGACCCAACCTCAGCCCTCCACCCACTGTCCCTACACATCCCACACTGACCCAACCTCAGCCCCCACCCCACTGTCCCTACACATCCCACACTGACCCAACCTCAGCCCTCCACCCACTGTCCCTACACATCCCACACTGACCCAACCTCAGCCCCCACCCCACTGTCCATACACATCCCACACTGACCCAACCTCAGACCCACCCCACTGTCCCTACACATCCCACACTGACCCAACCTCAGCCCTCCACCCCACTGTCCCTACACATCCCACACTGACCGAACCTCAGCCTCACACCCCACTGTACCTACACACCCCACACTGACCCAACCACAGCCCCCACACCACTGTCCCTACACACCCCACACTGACACAACCTCAGCCCCCCAACCCCACTGTCCCTACACAACCCACAATGACCCAACCTCAGCCTCACACCCCACACTGACCCAACCTCAGCCCCCACCCCACTGTCCCTACACACCCCACACTGACCCAACCTCAGCCTCACTCCCCATTGTCCCTACACAACCCACAATGACCCAACCTCAGCCAAGCACCCCACGGTCCCTACACACTCCACACTGACGCAAGCTCAGCCCCCACCGCACTGTCCCTACACACCCCACACTGACCCAACCTCAGCCTCGCACCCCACTGTCCCTACACAACCCACAATGACCCAACCTCAGCCAAGCACCCCACGGTCCCTACACACCCCACACTGACCCAACCCCAGCCCCCACCCCACTGTCCCTACACACCCCACACTGACCCAACCTCAGCCTCACATCCCATTGTCCCTACACACCCCACACTGACCCAACCGCAGCCTCACACCCCATTGTCCCTACACACCCCACAATGACCAAACCTCAGCCTCACACCGCACTGTCCCTACATACCCCACAATGACCCAACCTCAGTCTCAGACCCCACTCTCCCTACACACGCAACACTGACCCAAACTCAGCCCCCACCCCACTGTCCCTACACACCCCACACTGAGCCAACCTCAGCCTCACACCCCACTGTCCCTACACAACCCACAATGACCCAACCTCAGCCTCACACCCCACTGTTCCTAAACACCCCACACTGACCCAACCTCAGCACCCCACACCACTGTCCCTACACACCCCACACTGACCCAACCTCAGCCCCCCACCCCACTGTCCCTACACATCCCACACTGACCGAACCTCAGCCTCACACCCCACTGTACCTACACACCCGACACTGACCCAACCACAGCCCCCACCCCAATGTCCCTACACAACCCACAATGACCCAACCTCAGCCTCACACCCCACTGTCCCTACACACCCCACACTGACCCAACACCAGCCCACACCCCACTGTCCCTACACAACCCACACTGACACAACCTCAGCCTCACATCCCATTGTCCCTACACAACCCACAGTGACCCAACCTAAGCCCCCACCCCACTGTCCCTACACACCCCACACTGACCCAAACTCAGCCCCCACCCCACTGTCCCTACACACCCCACACTGACACAACCTCAGCCCCCCAACCCCACTGTCCCTACACAACCCACAATGACCCAACCCAAGCCTCACATCCCACACTGACCCAACCTCAGCCCCCACCCCACTGTCCCTACACATCCCACACTGACCCAACCCCAGCCCCCACACTGACCCAACCCCAGCCCCCACCCCACTGTCCCTACACTCCCCACACTGACCCAACCTCAGCCTCACACCCCATTGTCCCTACACACCCCACACGGACCCATCCTCAGCCTCACACCCCACTGTCCCTACACACCCCACAATGACCCAACCTCAGTCTCACACCCCACTCTCCCTACACACTCCACACTGACCCAACCTCAGACCCCACCCCACTGTCCCTACACACCCCACACACTGACCCAAACTCAGCCTCGCACCCCACTGTCCCTACACAACCCACAATGACCCAACCTCAGCCTCACACCCCACTGTCCCTACACACCCCACCCTGACCCAACCCCAGCCCCCACCCCACTGTCCCTACACACCCCACACTGACCCAAACTCAGCCTCACATCCCATTGTCCCTACACACCACACACTGACCCAACATCATCCTCCCACCCCACTGTCCCTACACACCCCACACTGACACAACCTCAGCCCCCCAACCCCACTGTCCCTACACAACCCACAATGACCCAACATCAGCCCCCACCCCACTGTCCCTACACACCCCACACTTACCCAACCACAGCCTCACACCCCACTGTCCCTACACATCCCACACTGACCCAAACTCAGCCCCCACCCCACTGTCCCTACACACCCCACACTGACCCAACCTCAGCCTCACATCCCATTGTCCCTACACAACCCACAATGACCCAAACTCGGCCCCCCATCCCACTGTCCCTACACACCCCACACTGACCCAAACTCAGCGTCACACCCCACTGTCCCTACACATCCCACACTGCCCCAACCTCAGCCCCCACCCCACTGTCTCTACACATCCCACACTGACACAACCTCAGCCCCCACTCCACTGTCCCTACACATCCCACACTGACCCAACCTCAGCCCCCACCCCACTATCCCTACACATCCCACACTGACCCAACCTCAGCCTAACACCCCACTGTCCCTACACATCCCACACTGACCCAACCTCAGCCCCCCACCCCACTGTCCCTACACATCAAACACTGACCGAAGCTCAGCCCCCCACCCCACTGTCCCTACACACCCCACACTGACCCACCTCAGCCACAGACCCCATTGTCCCTACACACCCCACACAGACACAACCTCAGCCTCACATCCCATTGTCCCTAAACAACCCACAATGACCCAACCTCAGCCCCCACCCCACTGTCCCTACACACCCCACACTGACCCAACCTCAGCCTCACACCCCACAGTCCCTACACATCCCACACTGACCCAACCTCAGCCCCCACCCCACTGTCCCTACACATCCCACACTGACCCAACCTCAGCCCTCCACCCACGGTCCCTACACATCCCACACTGACCCAACCTCAGCCCCCACCCCACTGTCCATACACATCCCACACTGACCCAACCTCAGACCCACCCCACTGTCCCTACACATCCCACACTGACCCAACCTCAGCCCTCCACCCCACTGTCCCTACACATCCCACACTGACCGAACCTCAGCCTCACACCCCACTGTACCTACACACCCCACACTGACCCAACCACAGCCCCCACCCCACTGTCCCTACACACCCCACACTGACACAACCTCAGCCCCCCAACCCCACTGTCCCTACACAACCCACAATGACCCAACCTCAGCCTCACACCCCACACTGACCCAACCTCAGCCCCCACCCCACTGTCCCTACACACCCCACACTGACCCAACCTCAGCCTCACTCCCCATTGTCCCTACACACCCCACACTGACCCAACCTCAGCCTCACACCCCACTGTCCCTACACACCCCACACTGACCCAACCTCAGCCCTCCACCCACTGTCCCTACACATCCCACACTGACCCAACCTCAGCCCCCACCCCACTGTCCCTACACATCCCACACTGACCCAACCTCAGCCCTCCACCCACTGTCCCTACACATCCCACACTGACCCAACCTCAGCCCCCACCCCACTGTCCATACACATCCCACACTGACCCAACCTCAGCCCCACCCCACTGTCCCTACACATCCCACACTGACCCAACCTCAGCCCTCCACCCCACTGTCCCTACACATCCCACACTGACCGAACCTCAGCCTCACACCCCACTGTACCTACACACCCCACACTGACCCAACCACAGCCCCCACACCACTGTCCCTACACACCCCACACTGACACAACCTCAGCCCCCCAACCCCACTGTCCCTACACAACCCACAATGACCCAACCTCAGCCTCACACCCCACACTGACCCAACCTCAGCCCCCACCCCACTGTCCCTACACACCCCACACTGACCCAACCTCAGCCTCACTCCCCATTGTCCCTACACAACCCACAATGACCCAACCTCAGCCAAGCACCCCACGGTCCCTACACACTCCACACTGACGCAAGCTCAGCCCCCACCGCACTGTCCCTACACACCCCACACTGACCCAACCTCAGCCTCGCACCCCACTGTCCCTACACAACCCACAATGACCCAACCTCAGCCAAGCACCCCACGGTCCCTACACACCCCACACTGACCCAACCCCAGCCCCCACCCCACTGTCCCTACACACCCCACACTGACCCAACCTCAGCCTCACATCCCATTGTCCCTACACACCCCACACTGACCCAACCGCAGCCTCACACCCCATTGTCCCTACACACGCCACAATGACCAAACCTCAGCCTCACACCGCACTGTCCCTACATACCCCACAATGACCCAACCTCAGTCTCAGACCCCACTCTCCCTACACACGCAACACTGACCCAAACTCAGCCCCCACCCCACTGTCCCTACACACCCCACACTGAGCCAACCTCAGCCTCACACCCCACTGTCCCTACACAACCCACAATGACCCAACCTCAGCCTCACACCCCACTGTTCCTAAACACCCCACACTGACCCAACCTCAGCACCCCACACCACTGTCCCTACACACCCCACACTGACCCAACCTCAGCCCCCCACCCCACTGTCCCTACACATCCCACACTGACCGAACCTCAGCCTCACACCCCACTGTACCTACACACCCGACACTGACCCAACCACAGCCCCCACCCCAATGTCCCTACACAACCCACAATGACCCAACCTCAGCCTCACACCCCACTGTCCCTACACACCCCACACTGACCCAACACCAGCCCACACCCCACTGTCCCTACACAACCCACACTGACACAACCTCAGCCTCACATCCCATTGTCCCTACACAACCCACAGTGACCCAACCTAAGCCCCCACCCCACTGTCCCTACACACCCCACACTGACCCAAACTCAGCCCCCACCCCACTGTCCCTACACACCCCACACTGACACAACCTCAGCCCCCCAACCCCACTGTCCCTACACAACCCACAATGACCCAACCCAAGCCTCACATCCCACACTGACCCAACCTCAGCCCCCACCCCACTGTCCCTACACATCCCACACTGACCCAACCCCAGCCCCCACCCCACTGTCCCTACACTCCCCACACTGACCCAACCTCAGCCTCACACCCCATTGTCCCTACACACCCCACACGGACCCATCCTCAGCCTCACACCCCACTGTCCCTACACACCCCACAATGACCCAACCTCAGTCTCACACCCCACTCTCCCTACACACTCCACACTGACCCAACCTCAGACCCCACCCCACTGTCCCTACACACCCCACACACTGACCCAAACTCAGCCTCGCACCCCACTGTCCCTACACAACCCACAATGACCCAACCTCAGCCTCACACCCCACTGTCCCTACACACCCCACACTGACCCAACCCCAGCCCCCACCCCACTGTCCCTACACACCCCACACTGACCCAAACTCAGCCTCACATCCCATTGTCCCTACACACCACACACTGACCCAACATCATCCTCCCACCCCACTGTCCCTACACACCCCACACTGACCCAACCTCTGCCTCACACCCCACTGTCCCTACACACCCCACACTGACCCAACGCCAACCCCCACCCCACTGTCCATACACACCCCACTCTGACCCAACCTCAGCCACACACCCCATTGTCCCTACACACCCCACACTGACCCAACCACAGCCATACACCCCATTGTCCCTACACACCCCACACTGACCCAACCTCAGCCTCACACCCCACTGTCCCTACACACCCCACACTGACCCAACCTCAGCCTCGCACACCACTGTCCCTAAACAACCCACAATGACCCAACCTCAGCCACACACCCCACTATCCCTACACAATCCACAATGACCCAACCTCAGCCCCCACCCAACTGTCCCTACACACCCCACACTTACCCAACCACAGCCTCACACCCCACTGTCCCTACACATCCCACACTGACCCAAACTCAGCCCCCACCCCACTGTCCCTACACACCCCACACTGACCCAACCTCAGCCTCACATCCCATTGTCCCTACACAACCCACAATGACCCAAACTCAGCCCCCCACCCCACTGACCCTACACACCCCACACTGACCCAAACTCAGCGTCACACCCCACTGTCCCTACACATCCCACACTGACCCAACCTCAGCCCCCACCCCACTGTCCCTACACATCCCACACTGACACAACCTCAGCCCCCACCCCACTGTCCCTACACATCCCACACTGACCCAACCTCAGCCCCCACCCCACTATCCCTACACATTCCACACTGACCCAACCTCAGCCTAACACCACACTGACCCAACCTCAGCCCCCCACCCCACTGTCCCTACACATCCAACACTGACCGAACCTCAGCCTCACACCCCACTGTACCTACACACCCCACACTGACCCACCTCAGCCACAGACCCCACTGTACCTACACACCCCACACTGACCCAACCTCAGCCCCCACACCACTGTCCCTACACACCCCACACTGACACAACTTCAGCCCCCCAACCCCACTGTCCCTACACAACCCACAATGACCCAACCTCAGTCTCACACCCCACACTGACCCAACCTCAGCCCCACCACACTGTCCCTACACACCCCACACTGACCAAACCCCAGCCCCCACCCCACTGTCACTACACACTCCACACTGACCCAACCTCAGCCCCCACCCCACTGTCCCTACACACCCCACACTGACCCAACCTCAGCCTCGCACCCCACTGTCCCTACACACCCCACAATGACCCAACCCCAGCCCGCACCCCACTGTCCCTACACAACCCACACTGACACAACCTCAGCCTCACATCCCATTGTCCCTAAACAACCCACAATGACCCAACCTCAGCCCCCACCCACCTGTCCCTACACACCCCACACTGACCCAACCTCAGCCTCACACCCCACTGTCCCTACACATCCCACACTGACCCAAACTCAGCCCCCACCCCACTGTCCCTACACATCCCACACTGATCCAACCTCAGCCCTCCACCCACTGTCCCTACACATCCCACACTGACCGAACCTCAGCCTCACACCCCACTGTACCTACACACCCCACACTGACCCAACCACAGCCCCCACCCCACTGTCCCTACACACGCCACACTGACACAAACTCAGCCCCCCAACCCCACTGTCCCTACACAACCCACAATGACCCAACCTCAGCCTCACACCCCACACTGACACAACCTCAGCCCCCACCACACTGTCCCTACACATCCCACACTGACCGAACCCCAGCCCCCACCCCACTGTCCCTACACCCCCCACACTGACCCAACCTCAGCCTCACACCCCATTGTCCCTACACACCCCACACTGACCCAACCTCAGCCTCACACCCCACTGTCCCTACACACCCCGCACTGAACCAACCTCAGTCTCACACCCCACTCTCCCTTCACACTCCACACTGACCCAACCTCAACCCTCACCCCACTGTCCCTACACAACCCACAATGACCCAACCTCAGCCTCACACCCCACTGTCCCTACACACCCCACACTGACCCAACCCCAGCCCCCACCCCACTGTCCCTACACACCCCACACTGACCCAACCTCAGCCTCACATCCCATTGTCCCTACACACCCCACACTGACCCACCTCAGCCTCACACCCCATTGTCCCTACACACCCCACACTGACCCAACCTCAGCCTCACACCGCACTGTCCCTACATACCCCACAATGACCCAACCTCAGTCTCAGACCCCACTCTCCCTACACACTCCACACTGTCCCAACCTCAGCCCCCACCCCACTGTCCCTACACACCCCACACTGACCCAACCTCAGCCTCACACCCCACTGTCCCTACACAACCCACAATGACCCAACCTCAGCCTCACACCCCACTGTTCCTACACACCCCACACTTACCCAACCTCAGCCCTCCACCCCACTGTCCCTACACACCCCACACTGACCCAACCTCAGCCCCCCACCCCACTGTCCCTACACATCCCACACTGACCGAACCTCAGCCTCACACCCCACTGTACCTACACACCCGACACTGACCCAACCACAGCCCCCACCCCAATGTCCCTACACAACCCACAATGACCCAACCTCAGCCTCACACCCCACTGTCCCTACACACACCACACTGACCCAACACCAGCCCACACCCCACTGTCCCTACACAACCCACACTGACACAACCTCAGCCTCACATCCCACTGTCCCTACACACCCCACACTGACACAACCTCAGCCCCCCAACCCCACTGTCCCTACACAACCCACAATGACCCAACATCAGCCCCCACCCCACTGTCCCTACACACCCCACACTTACCCAACCACAGCCTCACACCCCACTGTCCCTACACATCCCACACTGACCCAAACTCAGCCCCCACCCCACTGTCCCTACACACCCCACACTGACCCAACCTCAGCCTCACATCCCATTGTCCCTACACAACCCACAATGACCCAAACTCGGCCCCCCATCCCACTGTCCCTACACACCCCACACTGACCCAACCTCAGCTTCACACCCCACTGTCCCTACACACCCCACACTGACCCAAACTCAGCGTCACACCCCACTGTCCCTACACATCCCACACTGCCCCAACCTCAGCCCCCACCCCACTGTCTCTACACATCCCACACTGACACAACCTCAGCCCCCACCCCACTGTCCCTACACATCCCACACTGACCCAACCTCAGCCCCCACCCCACTATCCCTACACATCCCACACTGACCCAACCTCAGCCTAACACCCCACTGTCCCTACACATCCCACACTGACCCAACCTCAGCCCCCCACCCCACTGTCCCTACACATCAAACACTGACCGAAGCTCAGCCTCACACACCACTGTACCTACACACCCCACACTGACACAACCACAGCCCCCACCCCACTGTCCCTACACACCCCACACTGACCCACCTCAGCCACAGACCCCATTGTCCCTACACACCCCACACAGACACAACCTCAGCCTCACATCCCATTGTCCCTAAACAACCCACAATGACCCAACCTCAGCCCCCACCCCACTGTCCCTACACACCCCACACTGACCCAACCTCAGCCTCACACCCCACAGTCCCTACACATCCCACACTGACCCAACCTCAGCCCCCACCCCACTGTCCCTACACATCCCACACTGACCCAACCTCAGCCCTCCACCCACTGTCCCTACACATCCCACACTGACCCAACCTCAGCCCCCACCCCACTGTCCATACACATCCCACACTGACCCAACCTCAGACCCACCCCACTGTCCCTACACATCCCACACAGACCCAACCTCAGCCCTCCACCCCACTGTCCCTACACATCCCACACTGACCGAACCTCAGCCTCACACCCCACTGTACCTACACACCCCACACTGACCCAACCACAGCCCCCACCCCACTGTCCCTACACACCCCACACTGACACAACCTCAGCCCCCCAACCCCACTGTCCCTACACAACCCACAATGACCCAACCTCAGCCTCACACCCCACACTGACCCAACCTCAGCCCCCACCCCACTGTCCCTACACACCCCACACTGACCCAACCTCAGCCTCACTCCCCATTGTCCCTACACACCCCACACTGACCCAACCTCAGCCTCACACCCCACTGTCCCTACACACCCCACACTGACCCAACCTCAGCCCTCCACCCACTGTCCCTACACATCCCACACTGACCCAACCTCAGCCCCCACCCCACTGTCCCTACACATCCCACACTGACCCAACCTCAGCCCTCCACCCACTGTCCCTACACATCCCACACTGACCCAACCTCAGCCCCCACCCCACTGTCCATACACATCCCACACTGACCCAACCTCAGACCCACCCCACTGTCCCTACACATCCCACACTGACCCAACCTCAGCCCTCCACCCCACTGTCCCTACACATCCCACACTGACCGAACCTCAGCCTCACACCCCACTGTACCTACACACCCCACACTGACCCAACCACAGCCCCCACCCCACTGTCCCTACACACCCCACACTGACACAACCTCAGCCCCCCAACCCCACTGTCCCTACACAACCCACAATGACCCAACCTCAGCCTCACACCCCACACTGACCCAACCTCAGCCCCCACCCCACTGTCCCTACACATCCCACACTGACCCAACCCCAGCCCCCACCCCACTGTCCCTACACTCCCCACACTGACCCAACCTCAGCCTCACACCCCATTGTCCCTACACACCCCACACGGACCCATCCTCAGCCTCACACCCCACTGTCCCTACACACCCCACAATGACCCAACCTCAGTCTCACACCCCACTCTCCCTACACACTCCACACTGACCCAACCTCAGACCCCACCCCACTGTCCCTACACACCCCACACACTGACCCAAACTCAGCCTCGCACCCCACTGTCCCTACACAACCCACAATGACCCAACCTCAGCCTCACACCCCACTGTCCCTACACACCCCACACTGACCCAACCCCAGCCCCCACCCCACTGTCCCTACACACCCCACACTGACCCAAACTCAGCCTCACATCCCATTGTCCCTACACACCACACACTGACCCAACATCATCCTCCCACCCCACTGTCCCTACACACCCCACACTGACCCAACCTCTGCCTCACACCCCACTGTCCCTACACACCCCACACTGACCCAACGCCAACCCCCACCCCACTGTCCATACACACCCCACTCTGACCCAACCTCAGCCACACACCCCATTGTCCCTACACACCCCACACTGACCCAACCACAGCCATACACCCCATTGTCCCTACACACCCCACACTGACCCAACCTCAGCCTCACACCCCACTGTCCCTACACACCCCACACTGACCCAACCTCAGCCTCGCACACCACTGTCCCTAAACAACCCACAATGACCCAACCTCAGCCACACACCCCACTATCCCTACACAATCCACAATGACCCAACCTCAGCCCCCACCCAACTGTCCCTACACACCCCACACTTACCCAACCACAGCCTCACACCCCACTGTCCCTACACATCCCACACTGACCCAAACTCAGCCCCCACCCCACTGTCCCTACACACCCCACACTGACCCAACCTCAGCCTCACATCCCATTGTCCCTACACAACCCACAATGACCCAAACTCAGCCCCCCACCCCACTGACCCTACACACCCCACACTGACCCAAACTCAGCGTCACACCCCACTGTCCCTACACATCCCACACTGACCCAACCTCAGCCCCCACCCCACTGTCCCTACACATCCCACACTGACACAACCTCAGCCCCCACCCCACTGTCCCTACACATCCCACACTGACCCAACCTCAGCCCCCACCCCACTATCCCTACACATTCCACACTGACCCAACCTCAGCCTAACACCACACTGACCCAACCTCAGCCCCCCACCCCACTGTCCCTACACATCCAACACTGACCGAACCTCAGCCTCACACCCCACTGTACCTACACACCCCACACTGACCCACCTCAGCCACAGACCCCACTGTACCTACACACCCCACACTGACCCAACCTCAGCCCCCACACCACTGTCCCTACACACCCCACACTGACACAACTTCAGCCCCCCAACCCCACTGTCCCTACACAACCCACAATGACCCAACCTCAGTCTCACACCCCACACTGACCCAACCTCAGCCCCACCACACTGTCCCTACACACCCCACACTGACCAAACCCCAGCCCCCACCCCACTGTCACTACACACTCCACACTGACCCAACCTCAGCCCCCACCCCACTGTCCCTACACACCCCACACTGACCCAACCTCAGCCTCGCACCCCACTGTCCCTACACACCCCACAATGACCCAACCCCAGCCCGCACCCCACTGTCCCTACACAACCCACACTGACACAACCTCAGCCTCACATCCCATTGTCCCTAAACAACCCACAATGACCCAACCTCAGCCCCCACCCACCTGTCCCTACACACCCCACACTGACCCAACCTCAGCCTCACACCCCACTGTCCCTACACATCCCACACTGACCCAAACTCAGCCCCCACCCCACTGTCCCTACACATCCCACACTGATCCAACCTCAGCCCTCCACCCACTGTCCCTACACATCCCACACTGACCGAACCTCAGCCTCACACCCCACTGTACCTACACACCCCACACTGACCCAACCACAGCCCCCACCCCACTGTCCCTACACACGCCACACTGACACAAACTCAGCCCCCCAACCCCACTGTCCCTACACAACCCACAATGACCCAACCTCAGCCTCACACCCCACACTGACACAACCTCAGCCCCCACCACACTGTCCCTACACATCCCACACTGACCGAACCCCAGCCCCCACCCCACTGTCCCTACACCCCCCACACTGACCCAACCTCAGCCTCACACCCCATTGTCCCTACACACCCCACACTGACCCAACCTCAGCCTCACACCCCACTGTCCCTACACACCCCGCACTGAACCAACCTCAGTCTCACACCCCACTCTCCCTTCACACTCCACACTGACCCAACCTCAACCCTCACCCCACTGTCCCTACACAACCCACAATGACCCAACCTCAGCCTCACACCCCACTGTCCCTACACACCCCACACTGACCCAACCCCAGCCCCCACCCCACTGTCCCTACACACCCCACACTGACCCAACCTCAGCCTCACATCCCATTGTCCCTACACACCCCACACTGACCCACCTCAGCCTCACACCCCATTGTCCCTACACACCCCACACTGACCCAACCTCAGCCTCACACCGCACTGTCCCTACATACCCCACAATGACCCAACCTCAGTCTCAGACCCCACTCTCCCTACACACTCCACACTGTCCCAACCTCAGCCCCCACCCCACTGTCCCTACACACCCCACACTGACCCAACCTCAGCCTCACACCCCACTGTCCCTACACAACCCACAATGACCCAACCTCAGCCTCACACCCCACTGTTCCTACACACCCCACACTTACCCAACCTCAGCCCTCCACCCCACTGTCCCTACACACCCCACACTGACCCAACCTCAGCCCCCCACCCCACTGTCCCTACACATCCCACACTGACCGAACCTCAGCCTCACACCCCACTGTACCTACACACCCGACACTGACCCAACCACAGCCCCCACCCCAATGTCCCTACACAACCCACAATGACCCAACCTCAGCCTCACACCCCACTGTCCCTACACACACCACACTGACCCAACACCAGCCCACACCCCACTGTCCCTACACAACCCACACTGACACAACCTCAGCCTCACATCCCACTGTCCCTACACACCCCACACTGACACAACCTCAGCCCCCCAACCCCACTGTCCCTACACAACCCACAATGACCCAACATCAGCCCCCACCCCACTGTCCCTACACACCCCACACTTACCCAACCACAGCCTCACACCCCACTGTCCCTACACATCCCACACTGACCCAAACTCAGCCCCCACCCCACTGTCCCTACACACCCCACACTGACCCAACCTCAGCCTCACATCCCATTGTCCCTACACAACCCACAATGACCCAAACTCGGCCCCCCATCCCACTGTCCCTACACACCCCACACTGACCCAACCTCAGCTTCACACCCCACTGTCCCTACACACCCCACACTGACCCAAACTCAGCGTCACACCCCACTGTCCCTACACATCCCACACTGCCCCAACCTCAGCCCCCACCCCACTGTCTCTACACATCCCACACTGACACAACCTCAGCCCCCACCCCACTGTCCCTACACATCCCACACTGACCCAACCTCAGCCCCCACCCCACTATCCCTACACATCCCACACTGACCCAACCTCAGCCTAACACCCCACTGTCCCTACACATCCCACACTGACCCAACCTCAGCCCCCCACCCCACTGTCCCTACACATCAAACACTGACCGAAGCTCAGCCTCACACACCACTGTACCTACACACCCCACACTGACACAACCACAGCCCCCACCCCACTGTCCCTACACACCCCACACTGACCCACCTCAGCCACAGACCCCATTGTCCCTACACACCCCACACAGACACAACCTCAGCCTCACATCCCATTGTCCCTAAACAACCCACAATGACCCAACCTCAGCCCCCACCCCACTGTCCCTACACACCCCACACTGACCCAACCTCAGCCTCACACCCCACAGTCCCTACACATCCCACACTGACCCAACCTCAGCCCCCACCCCACTGTCCCTACACATCCCACACTGACCCAACCTCAGCCCTCCACCCACTGTCCCTACACATCCCACACTGACCCAACCTCAGCCCCCACCCCACTGTCCATACACATCCCACACTGACCCAACCTCAGACCCACCCCACTGTCCCTACACATCCCACACAGACCCAACCTCAGCCCTCCACCCCACTGTCCCTACACATCCCACACTGACCGAACCTCAGCCTCACACCCCACTGTACCTACACACCCCACACTGACCCAACCACAGCCCCCACCCCACTGTCCCTACACACCCCACACTGACACAACCTCAGCCCCCCAACCCCACTGTCCCTACACAACCCACAATGACCCAACCTCAGCCTCACACCCCACACTGACCCAACCTCAGCCCCCACCCCACTGTCCCTACACACCCCACACTGACCCAACCTCAGCCTCACTCCCCATTGTCCCTACACACCCCACACTGACCCAACCTCAGCCTCACACCCCACTGTCCCTACACACCCCACACTGACCCAACCTCAGCCCTCCACCCACTGTCCCTACACATCCCACACTGACCCAACCTCAGCCCCCACCCCACTGTCCCTACACATCCCACACTGACCCAACCTCAGCCCTCCACCCACTGTCCCTACACATCCCACACTGACCCAACCTCAGCCCCCACCCCACTGTCCATACACATCCCACACTGACCCAACCTCAGACCCACCCCACTGTCCCTACACATCCCACACTGACCCAACCTCAGCCCTCCACCCCACTGTCCCTACACATCCCACACTGACCGAACCTCAGCCTCACACCCCACTGTACCTACACACCCCACACTGACCCAACCACAGCCCCCACCCCACTGTCCCTACACACCCCACACTGACACAACCTCAGCCCCCCAACCCCACTGTCCCTACACAACCCACAATGACCCAACCTCAGCCTCACACCCCACACTGACCCAACCTCAGCCCCCACCCCACTGTCCCTACACACCCCACACTGACCCAACCTCAGCCTCACTCCCCATTGTCCCTACACACCCCACACTGACCCAACCTCAGCCTCACACCCCACTGTCCCTACACACCCCACACTGACCCAACCTCAGTCTCAGACCCCACTCTCCCTACACACTCCACACTGACCCAAGCTCAGCCCCCACCCCACTGTCCCTACACACCCCACACTGACCCAACCTCAGCCTCGCACCCCACTGTCCCTACACAACCCACAATGACCCAACCTCAGCCAAGCACCCCACGGTCCCTACACACCCCACACTGACCCAACCCCAGCCCCCACCCCACTGTCCCTACACACCCCACACTGACCCAACCTCAGCCTCACATCCCATTGTCCCTACACACCCCACACTGACCCAACCGCAGCCTCACACCCCATTGTCCCTACACACCCCACACTGACCAAACCTCAGCCTCACACCGCACTGTCCCTACATACCCCACAATGACCCAACCTCAGTCTCAGACCCCACTCTCCCTACACACGCAACACTGACCCAAACTCAGCCCCCACCCCACTGTCCCTACACACCCCACACTGAGCCAACCTCAGCCTCACACCCCACTGTCCCTACACATCCCACACTGACCGAACCTCAGCCTCACACCCCACTGTACCTACACACCCGACACTGACCCAACCACAGCCCCCACCCCAATGTCCCTACACAACCCACAATGACCCAACCTCAGCCTCACACCCCACTGTCCCTACACACCCCACACTGACCCAACACCAGCCCACACCCCACTGTCCCTACACAACCCACACTGACACAACCTCAGCCTCACATCCCATTGTCCCTACACAACCCACAGTGACCCAACCTAAGCCCCCACCCCACTGTCCCTACACACCCCACACTGACCCAAACTCAGCCCCCACCCCACTGTCCCTACACACCCCACACTGACACAACCTCAGCCCCCCAACCCCACTGTCCCTACACAACCCACAATGACCCAACCCAAGCCTCACATCCCACACTGACCCAACCTCAGCCCCCACCCCACTGTCCCTACACATCCCACACTGACCCAACCCCAGCCCCCACCCCACTGTCCCTACACTCCCCACACTGACCCAACCTCAGCCTCACACCCCATTGTCCCTACACACCCCACACGGACCCAACCTCAGCCTCACACCCCACTGTCCCTACACACCCCACAATGACCCAACCTCAGTCTCACACCCCACTCTCCCTACACACTCCACACTGACCCAACCTCAGACCCCACCCCACTGTCCCTACACACCCCACACACTGACCCAAACTCAGCCTCGCACCCCACTGTCCCTACACAACCCACAATGACCCAACCTCAGCCTCACACCCCACTGTCCCTACACACCCCACACTGACCCAACCCCAGCCCCCACCCCACTGTCCCTACACACCCCACACTGACCCAAACTCAGCCTCACATCCCATTGTCCCTACACACCACACACTGACCCAACATCATCCTCCCACCCCACTGTCCCTACACACCCCACACTGACCCAACCTCTGCCTCACACCCCACTGTCCCTACACACCCCACACTGACCCAACGCCAACCCCCACCCCACTGTCCATACACACCCCACTCTGACCCAACCTCAGCCACACACCCCATTGTCCCTACACACCCCACACTGACCCAACCACAGCCATACACCCCATTGTCCCTACACACCCCACACTGACCCAACCTCAGCCTCACACCCCACTGTCCCTACACACCCCACACTGACCCAACCTCAGCCTCGCACACCACTGTCCCTAAACAACCCACAATGACCCAACCTCAGCCACACACCCCACTATCCCTACACAATCCACAATGACCCAACCTCAGCCCCCACCCAACTGTCCCTACACACCCCACACTTACCCAACCACAGCCTCACACCCCACTGTCCCTACACATCCCACACTGACCCAAACTCAGCCCCCACCCCACTGTCCCTACACACCCCACACTGACCCAACCTCAGCCTCACATCCCATTGTCCCTACACAACCCACAATGACCCAAACTCAGCCCCCCACCCCACTGACCCTACACACCCCACACTGACCCAAACTCAGCGTCACACCCCACTGTCCCTACACATCCCACACTGACCCAACCTCAGCCCCCACCCCACTGTCCCTACACATCCCACACTGACACAACCTCAGCCCCCACCCCACTGTCCCTACACATCCCACACTGACCCAACCTCAGCCCCCACCCCACTATCCCTACACATTCCACACTGACCCAACCTCAGCCTAACACCCCACTGTCCCTACACATCCCACACTGACCCAACCTCAGCCCCCCACCCCACTGTCCCTACACATCCAACACTGACCGAACCTCAGCCTCACACCCCACTGTACCTACACACCCCACACTGACCCACCTCAGCCACAGACCCCATTGTCCCTACACATCCCACACTGACCCAACCTCAGCCTCCCACCCCACTGTCCCTACACACCCTACAATGACCCAACCTCAGCCTCACACCCCACTGTCCCTACACACGCAACACTGACCGAACCTCAGCGCCCACCCCTCTGTCCCTACACAACCCACAATGACCCAACCTCAACCTCACACACCATTGTCCCTACACACCCCACACAGACCCAACCTCAGCCTCCCACCCCAATGTCCCTACACACCCTACAATGACCCAACCTCAGCCTCACACCCCAATGTCCCTACACACGCAACACTGACCCAACCTCAGCGCCCACCCCACTGTCCCTACACACCCCACTCTGACCCAACATCAGCCTCGCACCCCACTGTCCCTACACAAACCACACTGACCCAACCCCAGCCCGCACCCCACTGTCCCTACACAACCCACACTGACACAACCTCAGCCTCACACCAATGTCCCTAAACAACCCACAATGACCCAACCTCAGCCACCACCCCACTGTCCCTACACACCCCACACTGACCCAACCTCAGCCTCACACCCCACTGTCCCTACACATCCCACACTGACCCAACCTCAGCCCCCACCCCACTGTCCCTACACATCCCACACTGACCCAACCTCAGCCCTCCACCCACTGTCCCTACACATCCCACACTGACCCAACCTCAGCCCCCACCCCACTGTCCCTACACATCCCACACTGACCCAACCTCAGCCCCCACCCCACTGTCCCTACACATCCCACACTGACCCAACCTCAGCCCTCCACCCACTGTCCCTACACATCCCACACTGACCGAACCTCAGCCTCACACCCCACTGTACCTACACACCCCACACTGACCCAACCACAGCCCCCACCCCACTGTCCCTACACACCCCACACTGACACAACCTCAGCCCCCCAACCCCACTGTCCCTACACAACCCACAATGACCCAACCTCAGCCTCACACCCCACACTGACCCAACCTCAGCCCCCACCCCACTGTCCCTACACATCCCACACTGACCCAACCCCAGCCCCCACCCCACTGTCCCTACACACCCCACACTGACCCAACCTCAGCCTCACTCCCCATTGTCCCTACACACCCCACACTGACCAAACCTCAGCCTCACACCCCACTGTCCCTACACACCCCACACTGACCCAACCTCAGCCTCACATCCCACTGTCCCTACACAACCCACAATGACCCAACCTCAGCCTCACACCCCACACTGACCCAACCTCAGCCCCCACCCCACTGTCCCTACACACCCCACACTGACCCAACCTCAGCCTCACTCCCCATTGTCCCTACACACCCCACACTGACCCAACCTCAGCCTCACACCCCACTGTCCCTACACACCCCACACTGACCCAACCTCAGCCCTCCACCCACTGTCCCTACACATCCCACACTGACCCAACCTCAGCCCCCACCCCACTGTCCCTACACATCCCACACTGACCCAACCTCAGCCCTCCACCCACTGTCCCTACACATCCCACACTGACCCAACCTCAGCCCCCACCCCACTGTCCATACACATCCCACACTGACCCAACCTCAGACCCACCCCACTGTCCCTACACATCCCACACTGACCCAACCTCAGCCCTCCACCCCACTGTCCCTACACATCCCACACTGACCGAACCTCAGCCTCACACCCCACTGTACCTACACACCCCACACTGACCCAACCACAGCCCCCACCCCACTGTCCCTACACACCCCACACTGACACAACCTCAGCCCCCCAACCCCACTGTCCCTACACAACCCACAATGACCCAACCTCAGCCTCACACCCCACACTGACCCAACCTCAGCCCCCACCCCACTGTCCCTACACACCCCACACTGACCCAACCTCAGCCTCACTCCCCATTGTCCCTACACACCCCACACTGACCCAACCTCAGCCTCACACCCCACTGTCCCTACACACCCCACACTGACCCAACCTCAGTCTCAGACCCCACTCTCCCTACACACTCCACACTGACCCAAGCTCAGCCCCCACCCCACTGTCCCTACACACCCCACACTGACCCAACCTCAGCCTCGCACCCCACTGTCCCTACACAACCCACAATGACCCAACCTCAGCCAAGCACCCCACGGTCCCTACACACCCCACACTGACCCAACCCCAGCCCCCACCCCACTGTCCCTACACACCCCACACTGACCCAACCTCAGCCTCACATCCCATTGTCCCTACACACCCCACACTGACCCAACCGCAGCCTCACACCCCATTGTCCCTACACACCCCACACTGACCAAACCTCAGCCTCACACCGCACTGTCCCTACATACCCCACAATGACCCAACCTCAGTCTCAGACCCCACTCTCCCTACACACGCAACACTGACCCAAACTCAGCCCCCACCCCACTGTCCCTACACACCCCACACTGAGCCAACCTCAGCCTCACACCCCACTGTCCCTACACATCCCACACTGACCGAACCTCAGCCTCACACCCCACTGTACCTACACACCCGACACTGACCCAACCACAGCCCCCACCCCAATGTCCCTACACAACCCACAATGACCCAACCTCAGCCTCACACCCCACTGTCCCTACACACCCCACACTGACCCAACACCAGCCCACACCCCACTGTCCCTACACAACCCACACTGACACAACCTCAGCCTCACATCCCATTGTCCCTACACAACCCACAGTGACCCAACCTAAGCCCCCACCCCACTGTCCCTACACACCCCACACTGACCCAAACTCAGCCCCCACCCCACTGTCCCTACACACCCCACACTGACACAACCTCAGCCCCCCAACCCCACTGTCCCTACACAACCCACAATGACCCAACCCAAGCCTCACATCCCACACTGACCCAACCTCAGCCCCCACCCCACTGTCCCTACACATCCCACACTGACCCAACCCCAGCCCCCACCCCACTGTCCCTACACTCCCCACACTGACCCAACCTCAGCCTCACACCCCATTGTCCCTACACACCCCACACGGACCCAACCTCAGCCTCACACCCCACTGTCCCTACACACCCCACAATGACCCAACCTCAGTCTCACACCCCACTCTCCCTACACACTCCACACTGACCCAACCTCAGACCCCACCCCACTGTCCCTACACACCCCACACACTGACCCAAACTCAGCCTCGCACCCCACTGTCCCTACACAACCCACAATGACCCAACCTCAGCCTCACACCCCACTGTCCCTACACACCCCACACTGACCCAACCCCAGCCCCCACCCCACTGTCCCTACACACCCCACACTGACCCAAACTCAG
Organism: Hemitrygon akajei; assembly: GCF_048418815.1. Classification (NCBI taxonomy): domain Eukaryota; kingdom Metazoa; phylum Chordata; class Chondrichthyes; order Myliobatiformes; family Dasyatidae; genus Hemitrygon; species Hemitrygon akajei. Next base: position 66,066,359 of record NC_133139.1, on the reverse strand, counting down.
CCTCACATCCCATTGTCCCTACACACCACACACTGACCCAACATCATCCTCCCACCCCACTGTCCCTACACACCCCACACTGACCCAACCTCTGCCTCACACCCCACTGTCCCTACACACCCCACACTGACCCAACGCCAACCCCCACCCCACTGTCCATACACACCCCACTCTGACCCAACCTCAGCCACACACCCCATTGTCCCTACACACCCCACACTGACCCAACCACAGCCATACACCCCATTGTCCCTACACACCCCACACTGACCCAACCTCAGCCTCACACCCCACTGTCCCTACACACCCCACACTGACCCAACCTCAGCCTCGCACACCACTGTCCCTAAACAACCCACAATGACCCAACCTCAGCCACACACCCCACTATCCCTACACAATCCACAATGACCCAACCTCAGCCCCCACCCAACTGTCCCTACACACCCCACACTTACCCAACCACAGCCTCACACCCCACTGTCCCTACACATCCCACACTGACCCAAACTCAGCCCCCACCCCACTGTCCCTACACACCCCACACTGACCCAACCTCAGCCTCACATCCCATTGTCCCTACACAACCCACAATGACCCAAACTCAGCCCCCCACCCCACTGACCCTACACACCCCACACTGACCCAAACTCAGCGTCACACCCCACTGTCCCTACACATCCCACACTGACCCAACCTCAGCCCCCACCCCACTGTCCCTACACATCCCACACTGACACAACCTCAGCCCCCACCCCACTGTCCCTACACATCCCACACTGACCCAACCTCAGCCCCCACCCCACTATCCCTACACATTCCACACTGACCCAACCTCAGCCTAACACCCCACTGTCCCTACACATCCCACACTGACCCAACCTCAGCCCCCCACCCCACTGTCCCTACACATCCAACACTGACCGAACCTCAGCCTCACACCCCACTGTACCTACACACCCCACACTGACCCACCTCAGCCACAGACCCCATTGTCCCTACACATCCCACACTGACCCAACCTCAGCCTCCCACCCCACTGTCCCTACACACCCTACAATGACCCAACCTCAGCCTCACACCCCACTGTCCCTACACACGCAACACTGACCGAACCTCAGCGCCCACCCCTCTGTCCCTACACAACCCACAATGACCCAACCTCAACCTCACACACCATTGTCCCTACACACCCCACACAGACCCAACCTCAGCCTCCCACCCCAATGTCCCTACACACCCTACAATGACCCAACCTCAGCCTCACACCCCAATGTCCCTACACACGCAACACTGACCCAACCTCAGCGCCCACCCCACTGTCCCTACACACCCCACTCTGACCCAACATCAGCCTCGCACCCCACTGTCCCTACACAAACCACACTGACCCAACCCCAGCCCGCACCCCACTGTCCCTACACAACCCACACTGACACAACCTCAGCCTCACACCAATGTCCCTAAACAACCCACAATGACCCAACCTCAGCCACCACCCCACTGTCCCTACACACCCCACACTGACCCAACCTCAGCCTCACACCCCACTGTCCCTACACATCCCACACTGACCCAACCTCAGCCCCCACCCCACTGTCCCTACACATCCCACACTGACCCAACCTCAGCCCTCCACCCACTGTCCCTACACATCCCACACTGACCCAACCTCAGCCCCCACCCCACTGTCCCTACACATCCCACACTGACCCAACCTCAGCCCCCACCCCACTGTCCCTACACATCCCACACTGACCCAACCTCAGCCCTCCACCCACTGTCCCTACACATCCCACACTGACCGAACCTCAGCCTCACACCCCACTGTACCTACACACCCCACACTGACCCAACCACAGCCCCCACCCCACTGTCCCTACACACCCCACACTGACACAACCTCAGCCCCCCAACCCCACTGTCCCTACACAACCCACAATGACCCAACCTCAGCCTCACACCCCACACTGACCCAACCTCAGCCCCCACCCCACTGTCCCTACACATCCCACACTGACCCAACCCCAGCCCCCACCCCACTGTCCCTACACACCCCACACTGACCCAACCTCAGCCTCACTCCCCATTGTCCCTACACACCCCACACTGACCAAACCTCAGCCTCACACCCCACTGTCCCTACACACCCCACACTGACCCAACCTCAGCCTCACATCCCATTGTCCCTACACACCCCACACTGACCCAACCTCAGCCTCACACCCCACTGTCCCTACACACCCCACACTGACCAAACCTCAGCCTCAAACCGCACTGTCCCTACATACCCCACAATGACCCAAACTCAGTCTCAGACCCCACTGTCCCTACACACCCCACACTGACCCAACCTCAGTCTCAGACCCCACTGTCCCTACATACCCCACAATGACCCAACCTCAGTCTCAGACCCCACTCTCCCTACACACGCAACACTGACCCAACCTCAGCCCCCACCCCACTGTCCCTACACACCCCACACTGACCCAACCTCAGCCTCACACCCCACTGTCCCTACATACCCCACAATGACCCAACCTCAGTCTCAGACCCCACTCTCACTACACACGCAACACTGACCCAACCTCAGCCCCCACCCCACTGTCCCTACACACCCCACACTGACCCAACCTCAGCCTCACACCCCACTGTCCCTACACAACCCACAATGACCCAACCTCAGCCTCACACCCCACTGTTCTTACACACCCCACACTGACCCAACCTCAGCCCCCCACACCACTGTCCCTACACACCCCACACCGACCCAACCTCAGCCCCCCACCCCACTGTCCCTACACATCCCACACTGACCGAACCTCAGCCTCACACCCCACTGTACCTACACACCCGACACTGACCCAACCTCAGCCTCACACCCCACTGTCCCTACACAACCCACAATGACCCAACCTCAGCCTCACACCCCACTGTTCTTACACACCCCACACTGACCCAACCTCAGCCCCCCACACCACTGTCCCTACACACCCCACACCGACCCAACCTCAGCCCCCCACCCCACTGTCCCTACACATCCCACACTGACCGAACCTCAGCCTCACACCCCACTGTACCTACACACCCGACACTGACCCAACCACAGCCCCCACCCCAATGTCCCTACACAACCCACAATGACCCAACCTCAGCCTCACACCCCACTGTCCCTACACACCCCACACTGACCCAACACGAGCCCACACCCCACTGTCCCTACACAACCCACACTGACACAACCTCAGCCTGACATCCCATTGTCCCTACACAACCCACAATGACCCAACCTAAGCCCCCACCCCACTGTCCCTACACACCCCACACTGACCCAAACTCAGCCCCCACCCCACTGTCACTACACACCCCACACTGACACAACCTCAGCCCCCCAAACCCACTGTCCCTACACAACCCACAATGACCCAACCCAAGCCTCACACCCCACACTGACCCAACCTCAGCCCCCACCCCACTGTCCCTACACATCCCACACTGACCCAACCCCAGCCCCCACCCCACTGTCCCTACACTCCCCACACTGACCCAACCTCAGCCTCACACCCCATTGTCCCTACACACCCCACACTGACCCAACCTCAGCCTCACACCCCACTCTCCCTACACACCCCACAATGACCCAACCTCAGTCTCACACCCCACTCTCCCTACACACTCCACAATGACCAAACCTCAGACCCCACCCCACTGTCCCTACACACCCCACACTGACCCAAACTCAGCCTCGCACCCCACTGTCCCTACACAACCCACAATGACCCAACCTCAGCCTCACACCCCACTGTCCCTACACACCCCACACTGACCCAACCCCAGCCCCAACCCCACTGTCCCTACACACCCCACACTGACTCAAACTCAGCCTCACATCCCATTGTCCCTACAAACCCCACACTGACCCAACATCATCCTCCCACCCCACTGTCCCTACACACCCCACACTGACCCAACCTCAGTCTCACACCCCACTGTCCCTACACACCCCACACTGACCCAACCTCAACCCCCACACCACTGTCCCTACACACCCCACACTGACCCAACCTCAGCCCCCCAACCCACTGTCCCTACAATTTCCACACTGACCCAACCTCAGCCTCACACCCCACTGTCCCTACACACCCCACACTGACCCAACCTCAGCCCCCACCCCACTGTCCCTACACATCCCACACTGACCCAACCTCAGCCCCCACGCCACAGTCCCTACACATCCCGCACTGACCCAACCTCAGCCTCACACCCCACTGTCCCTACACAACCCTCACTGACCCAACCTCAGCCTCGCACCCCACTGTCCCTACAATTTCCACACTGACCCAATCTCAGCCTCACTCCCCATGTCCCTACACACCCCACACTGACCCAACCTCAGCCTCACACCCCACTGTCCCTACACACACCACACTGACACAACCTCAGCCTCACACCCCACTGTCCCTACACACCCCACACTGACCCAACCTCAGCCCCCACCCCACTGTCCCTACACATCCCACACTGACACAACCTCAGCCTCACACCCCACTGTCCCTACACACCCCACACTGACCCAACCTCAGCCCCCACGCCACAGTCCCTACACACCCCACACTGACCCAACCTCAGCCCTCCACCCACTGTCCCTACACATCCCACACTGACCGAACCTCAGCCTCACACCCCACTGTACCTACACACCCCACACTGACCCAACCACAGCCCCCTCCCCACTGTCCCTACACACCCCACACTGACACAACCTCAGCCCCCCAACCCCACTGTCCCTACACAACCCACAATGACCCAACCTCAGCCTCACACCCCACACTGACCCAACCTCAGCCCCCACCCCACTGTCCCTACACATCCCACACTGACCCAACCCCAGCCCCCACCCCACTGTCCCTACACACCCCACACTGACCCAACCTCAGCCTCACTCCCCATTGTCCCTACACACCCCACACTGACCAAACCTCAGCCTCACACCCCACTGTCCCTACACACCCCACACTGACCCAACCTCAGCCTCACATCCCATTGTCCCTACACACCCCACACTGACCCAACCTCAGCCTCACACCCCACTGTCCCTACACACCCCACACTGACCAAACCTCAGCCTCAAACCGCACTGTCCCTACATACCCCACAATGACCCAACCTCAGTCTCAGACCCCACTGTCCCTACACACCCCACACTGACCCAACCTCAGTCTCAGACCCCACTGTCCCTACAAACCCCACAATGACCCAACCTCAGTCTCAGACCCCACTCTCCCTACACACGCAACACTGACCCAACCTCAGCCCCCACCCCACTGTCCCTACACACCCCACACTGACCCAACCTCAGCCTCACACCCCACTGTCCCTACACAACCCACAATGACCCAACCTCAGCCTCACACCCCACTGTTCTTACACACCCCACACTGACCCAACCTCAGCCCCCCACACCACTGTCCCTACACACCCCACACCGACCCAACCTCAGCCCCCCACCCCACTGTCCCTACACATCCCACACTGACCGAACCTCAGCCTCACACCCCACTGTACCTACACACCCGACACTGACCCAACCACAGCCCCCACCCCAATGTCCCTACACAACCCACAATGACCCAACCTCAGCCTCACACCCCACTGTCCCTACACACCCCACACTGACCCAACACGAGCCCACACCCCACTGTCCCTACACAACCCACACTGACACAACCTCAGCCTGACATCCCATTGTCCCTACACAACCCACAATGACCCAACCTAAGCCCCCACCCCACTGTCCCTACACACCCCACACTGACCAAACTCAGCCCCCACCCCACTGTCACTACACACCCCACACTGACACAACATCAGCCCCCCAAACCCACTGTCCCTACACAACCCACAATGACCCAACCCAAGCCTCACACCCCACACTGACCCAACCTCAGCCCCCACCCCACTGTCCCTACACATCCCACACTGACCCAACCCCAGCCCCCACCCCACTGTCCCTACACTCCCCACACTGACCCAACCTCAGCCTCACACCCCATTGTCCCTACACACCCCACACTGACCCAAACTCAGCCTCACACCCCACTGTCCCTACACACCCCACAATGACCCAACCTCAGTCTCACACCCCACTCTCCCTACACACTCCACACTGACCCAACCTCAGACCCCACCCCACTGTCCCTACACACCCCACACTGACCCAAACTCAGCCTCGCATCCCACTGTCCCTACACAACCCACAATGACCCAACCTCAGCCTCACACCCCACTGTCCCTACACACCCCACACTGACCCAACCCCAGCCCCAACCCCACTGTCCCTACACACCCCACACTGACCCAAACTCAGCCTCACATCCCATTGTCCCTACACACCCCACACTGACCCAACATCATCCTCCCACCCCACTGTCCCTACACACCCCACACTGACCCAACCTCAGTCTCACACCCCACTGTCCCTACACACCCCACACTGACCCAACCTCAACCCCCACACCACTGTCCCTACACACCCCACACTGACCCAACCTCAGCCCCCCAACCCACTGTCCCTACAATTTCCACACTGACCCAACCTCAGCCTCACACCCCACTGTCCCTACACACCCCACACTGACCCAACCTCAGCCCCCACCCCACTGTCCCTACACATCCCACACTGACCCAACCTCAGCCCCCACGCCACAGTCCCTACACATCCCGCACTGACCCAACCTCAGCCTCACACCCCACTGTCCCTACACAACCCTCACTGACCCAACCTCAGCCTCGCACCCCACTGTCCCTACAATTTCCACACTGACCCAATCTCAGCCTCACTCCCCATGTCCCTACACACCCCACACTGACCCAACCTCAGCCTCACACCCCACTGTCCCTACACACACCACACTGACACAACCTCAGCCTCACACCCCACTGTCCCTACACACCCCACACTGACCCAACCTCAGCCCCCACCCCACTGTCCCTACACATCCCACACTGACACAACCTCAGCCTCACACCCCACTGTCCCTACACACCCCACACTGACCCAACCTCAGCCCCCACGCCACAGTCCCTACACATCCCACACTGACCCAACCTCAGCCCTCCACCCACTGTCCCTACACATCCCACACTGACCGAACCTCAGCCTCACACCCCACTGTACCTACACACCCCACACTGACCCAACCACAGCCCCCACCCCACTGTCCCTACACACCCCACACTGACACAACCTCAGCCCCCCAACCCCACTGTCCCTACACAACCCACAATGACCCAACCTCAGCCTCACACCCCACACTGACCCAACCTCAGCCCCCACCCCATTGTCCCTACACATCCCACACTGACCCAACCCCAGCCCCCACCCCACTGTCCCTACACACCCCACACTGACCCAACCTCAGCCTCACTCCCCATTGTCCCTACACACCCCACACTGACCAAACCTCAGCCTCACACCCCACTGTCCCTACACACCCCACACTGACCCAACCTCAGCCTCACATCCCATTGTCCCTACACACCCCACACTGACCCAACCTCAGCCTCACACCCCACTGTCCCTACACACCCCACACTGACCAAACCTCAGCCTCAAACCGCACTGTCCCTACATACCCCACAATGACCCAACCTCAGTCTCAGACCCCACTGTCCCTACACACCCCACACTGACCCAACCTCAGTCTCAGACCCCACTGTCCCTACATACCCCACAATGACCCAACCTCAGTCTCAGACCCCACTCTCCCTACACACGCAACACTGACCCAACCTCAGCCCCCACCCCACTGTCCCTACACACCCCACACTGACCCAACCTCAGCCTCACACCCCACTGTCCCTACACAACCCACAATGACCCAACCTCAGCCTCACTCCCCACTGTTCCTACACACCCCACACTGACCCAACCTCAGCCCCCCACACCACTGTCCCTACACACCCCACACCGACCCAACCTCAGCCCCCCACCCCACTGTCCCTACACATCCCACACTGACCGAACCTCAGCCTCACACCCCACTGTACCTACACACCCGACACTGACCCAACCACAGCCCCCACCCCAATGTCCCTACACAACCCACAATGACCCAACCTCAGCCTCACACCCCACTGTCCCTACACACCCCACACTGACCCAACACGAGCCCACACCCCACTGTCCCTACACAACCCACACTGACACAACCTCAGCCTGACATCCCATTGTCCCTACACAACCCACAATGACCCAACCTAAGCCCCCACCCCACTGTCCCTACACACCCCACACTGACCCAAACTCAGCCCCCACCCCACTGTCACTACACACCCCACACTGACACAACCTCAGCCCCCCAAACCCACTGTCCCTACACAACCCACAATGACCCAACCCAAGCCTCACACCCCACACTGACCCAACCTCAGCCCCCACCCCACTGTCCCTACACATCCCACACTGACCCAACCCCAGCCCCCACCCCACTGTCCCTACACTCCCCACACTGACCCAACCTCAGCCTCACACCCCATTGTCCCTACACACCCCACACTGACCCAACCTCAGCCTCACACCCCACTGTCCCTACACACCCCACAATGACCCAACCTCAGTCTCACACCCCACTCTCCCTACACACTCCACACTGACCCAACCTCAGACCCCACCCCACTGTCCCTACACACCCCACACTGACCCAAACTCAGCCTCGCACCCCACTGTCCCTACACAACCCACAATGACCCAACCTCAGCCTCACACCCCACTGTCCCTACACACCCCACACTGACCCAACCCCAGCCCCAACCCCACTGTCCCTACACACCCCACACTGACCCAAACTCAGCCTCACATCCCATTGTCCCTACACACCCCACACTGACCCAACATCATCCTCCCACCCCACTGTCCCTACACACCCCACACTGACCCAACCTCAGTCTCACACCCCACTGTCCCTACACACCCCACACTGACCCAACCTCAACCCCCACACCACTGTCCCTACACACCCCACACTGACCCAACCTCAGCCCCCCAACCCACTGTCCCTACAATTTCCACACTGACCCAACCTCAGCCTCACACCCCACTGTCCCTACTCACCCCACACTGACCCAACCTCAGCCCCCACCCCACTGTCCCTACACATCCCACACTGACCCAACCTCAGCCCCCACGCCACAGTCCCTACACATCCCGCACTGACCCAACCTCAGCCTCACACCCCACTGTCCCTACACAACCCTCACTGACCCAACCTCAGCCTCGCACCCCACTGTCCCTACAATTTCCACACTGACCCAATCTCAGCCTCACTCCCCATGTCCCTACACACCCCACACTGACCCAACCTCAGCCTCACACCCCACTGTCCCTACACACACCACACTGACACAACCTCAGCCTCACACCCCACTGTCCCTACACACCCCACACTGACCCAACCTCAGCCCCCACCCCACTGTCCCTACACATCCCACACTGACACAACCTCAGCCTCACACCCCACTGTCCCTACACACCCCACACTGACCCAACCTCAGCCCCCACGCCACAGTCCCTACACATCCCACACTGACCCAACCTCAGCCTCACACCCCACTGTACCTACACAGCCCACACTGACCCAACCTCAGCCCACCACCCCACTGTCCCTACACAACCTACAATGACCAAACCTCAACCTCACACCCCACACTGATCAAACCTCAGCCCCCACCCCACTGTCCCTACACATCCCACACTGACCCAACCCCAACCCACACCCCACTGTCCATACACACCCCACTCTGACCCAACCTCAGCCACACACCCCATTGTCCCTACACACCCCACACTGATCCAACCTCAGCCATACACCCCATTGTCCCTACACACCCCACACTGACCCAACCTCAGCCTCACACCCCACTGTCCCTACACACCCCACACTGACCCAACCTCAGCCTCACACCCCAATGTTCCTACACACCCCACAATGACCCAACATCATCCCCCACCCCACTGTCCCTACACATCCCACACTGACCCAACCTCAGCCCTCCACCCACTGTCCCTACACATCCCACACTGACCCAACCTCAGCCCCCACCCCACTGTCCCTACACATCCCACACTGACCCAACCTCAGCCCCCACCCCACTGTCCCTACACATCCCACACTGACCCAACCTCAGGCCTCCACCCACTGTCCCTACACATCCCACACTGACCGAACCTCAGCCTCACACCCCACTGTACCTACACAGCCCACACTGACCCAACACCAGCCCACACCCCACTGTCCCTACACACCCCACACTGACACAACCTCAGCCCCCCAACCCAACTGTCCCTACACAACCCACAATGACCCAACCTCAGCCTCACACCACACACTGACCCAACCTCAGCCCCCACCCCACTGTCCCTACACATCCCACACTGACCCAACCCCAGCCCCCACCCCACTGTCCCTACACACCCCACACTGACCCAACCTCAGCCTCACTCCCCATTGTCCCTACACACCCCACACTGACCAAACCTCAGCCTCACACCCCACTGTCCCTACACACCCCACACTGACCCAACCTCAGCCTCACATCCCATTGTCCCTACACACCCCACACTGACCCAACCTCAGCCTCACACCCCCCTGTCCCTACACACCCCACACTGACCAAACCTCAGCCTCAAACCGCACTGTCCCTACATACCCCACAATGACCCAACCTCAGTCTCAGACCCCACTGTCCCTACACACCCCACACAGACCCAACCTCAGTCTCAGACCCCACTGTCCCTACATACCCCACAATGACCCAACCTCAGTCTCAGACCCCACTCTCCCTACACACGCAACACTGACCCAACCTCAGCCCCCACCCCACTGTCCCTACACACCCCACACTGACCCAACCTCAGCCTCACACCCCACTGTCCCTACACACCCCACACTGACCCAACCTCAGCCCCCCACACCACTGTCCCTACACACCCCACACCGACCCAACCTCAGCCCCCCACCCCACTGTCCCTACACATCCCACACTGACCGAACCTCAGCCTCACACCCCACTGTACCTACACACCCGACACTGACCCAACCACAGCCCCCACCCCAATGTCCCTACACAACCCACAATGACCCAACCTCAGCCTCACACCCCACTGTCCCTACACACCCCACACTGACCCAACACGAGCCCACACCCCACTGTCCCTACACAACCCACACTGACACAACCTCAGCCTGACATCCCATTGTCCCTACACAACCCACAATAACCCAACCTAAGCCCCCACCGCACTGTCCCTACATACCCCACAATGACCCAACCTCAGTCTCAGACCCCACTGTCCCTACACACCCCACACTGACCCAACCTCAGTCTCAGACCCCACTGTCCCTACATACCCCACAATGACCCAACCTCAGTCTCAGACCCCACTCTCCCTACACACGCAACACTGACCCAACCTCAGCCCCCACCCCACTGTCCCTACACACCCCACACTGACCCAACCTCAGCCTCACACCCCACTGTCCCTACACAACCCACAATGACCCAACCTCAGCCTCACACCCCACTGTTCCTACACACCCCACACTGACCCAACCTCAGCCCCCCACACCACTGTCCCTACACACCCCACACCGACCCAACCTCAGCCCCCCACCCCACTGTCCCTACACATCCCACACTGACCGAACCTCAGCCTCACACCCCACTGTACCTACACACCCGACACTGACCCAACCACAGCCCCCACCCCAATGTCCCTACACAACCCACAATGACCCAACCTCAGCCTCACACCACACTGTCCCTACACACCCCACACTGACCCAACACGAGCCCACACCCCACTGTCCCTACACAACCCACACTGACACAACCTCAGCCTGACATCCCATTGTCCCTACACAACCCACAATGACCCAACCTAAGCCCCCACCCCACTGTCCCTACACACCCCACACTGACCCAAACTCAGCCCCCACCCCACTGTCACTACACACCCCACACTGACACAACCTCAGCCCCCCAAACCCACTGTCCCTACACAACCCACAATGACCCAACCCAAGCCTCACACCCCACACTGACCCAACCTCAGCCCCCACCCCACTGTCCCTACACATCCCACACTGACCCAACCCCAGCCCCCACCCCACTGTCCCTACACTCCCCACACTGACCCAACCTCAGCCTCACACCCCATTGTCCCTACACACCCCACACTGACCCAACCTCAGCCTCACACCCCACTGTCCCTACACACCCCACAATGACCCAACCTCAGTCTCACACCCCACTCTCCCTACACACTCCACACTGACCCAACCTCAGACCCCACCCCACTGTCCCTACACAACCCACAATGACCCAACCTCAGCCTCACACCCCACTGTCCCTACACACCCCACACTGACCCAACCCCAGCCCCAACCCCACTGTCCCTACACACCCCACACTGACCCAAACTCAGCCTCACATCCCATTGTCCCTACACACCCCACACTGACCCAACATCATCCTCCCACCCCACTGTCCCTACACACCCCACACTGACCCAACCTCAGTCTCACACCCCACTGTCCCTACACACCCCACACTGACCCAACCTCAACCCCCACACCACTGTCCCTACACACCCCACACTGACCCAACCTCAGCCCCCCAACCCACTGTCCCTACAATTTCCACACTGACCCAACCTCAGCCTCACACCCCACTGTCCCTACACACCCCACACTGACCCAACCTCAGCCCCCACCCCACTGTCCCTACACATCCCACACTGACCCAACCTCAGCCCCCACGCCACAGTCCCTACACATCCCGCACTGACCCAACCTCAGCCTCACACCCCACTGTCCCTACACAACCCTCACTGACCCAACCTCAGCCTCGCACCCCACTGTCCCTACAAATTCCACACTGACCCAATCTCAGCCTCACTCCCCATGTCCCTACACACCCCACACTGACCCAACCTCAGCCTCACACCCCACTGTCCCTACACACACCACACTGACACAACCTCAGCCTCACACCCCACTGTCCCTACACACCCCACACTGACCCAACCTCAGCCCCCACCCCACTGTCCCTACACATCCCACACTGACACAACCTCAGCCTCACACCCCACTGTCCCTACACACCCCACACTGACCCAACCTCAGCCCCCACGCCACAGTCCCTACACATCCCACACTGACCCAACCTCAGCCCTCCACCCACTGTCCCTACACATCCCACACTGACCGAACCTCAGCCTCACACCCCACTGTACCTACACACCCCACACTGACCCAACCACAGCCCCCACCCCACTGTCCCTACACACCCCACACTGACACAACCTCAGCCCCCCAACCCCACTGTCCCTACACAACCCACAATGACCCAACCTCAGCCTCACACCCCACACTGACCCAACCTCAGCCCCCACCCCACTGTCCCTACACATCCCACACTGACCCAACCCCAGCCCCCACCCCACTGTCCCTACACACCCCAAACTGACCCAACCTCAGCCTCACTCCCCATTGTCCCTACACACCCCACACTGACCAAACCTCAGCCTCACACCCCACTGTCCCTACACACCCCACACTGACCCAACCTCAGCCTCACATCCCATTGTCCCTACACACCCCACACTGACCCAACCTCAGCCTCACACCCCACTGTCCCTACACACCCCACACTGACCAAACCTCAGCCTCAAACCGCACTGTCCCTACATACCCCACAATGACCCAACCTCAGTCTCAGACCCCACTGTCCCTACACACCCCACACTGACCCAACCTCAGTCTCAGACCCCACTGTCCCTACATACCCCACAATGACCCAACCTCAGTCTCAGACCCCACTCTCCCTACACACGCAACACTGACCCAACCTCAGCCCCCACCCCACTGTCCCTACACACCCCACACTGACCCAACCACAGCCCCCACCCCACTGTCCCTACACACCCCACACTGACACAACCTCAGCCCCCCAACCCCACTGTCCCTACACAACCCACAATGACCCAACCTCAGCCTCACACCCCACACTGACCCAACCTCAGCCCCCACCCCACTGTCCCTACACATCCCACACTGACCCAACCCCAGCCCCCACCACACTGTCCCTACACACCCCACACTGACCCAACCTCAGCCTCACTCCCCATTGTCCCTACACACCCCACACTGACCAAACCTCAGCCTCACACCCCACTGTCCCTACACACCCCACACTGACCCAACCTCAGCCTCACATCCCATTGTCCCTACACACCCCACACTGACCCAACCTCAGCCTCACACCCCACTGTCCCTACACACCCCACACTGACCAAACCTCAGCCTCAAACCGCACTGTCCCTACATACCCCACAATGACCCAACCTCAGTCTCAGACCCCACTGTCCCTACACACCCCACACTGACCCAACCTCAGTCTCAGACCCCACTGTCCCTACATACCCCACAATGACCCAACCTCAGTCTCAGACCCCACTCTCCCTACACACGCAACACTGACCCAACCTCAGCCCCCACCCCACTGTCCCTACACACCCCACACTGACCCAACCTCAACCTCACACCCCACTGTCCCTACACAACCCACAATGACCCAACCTCAGCCTCACACCCCACTGTACCTACACACCCCACACTGACCCAACCACAGCCCCCACCCCACTGTCCCTACACACCCCACACTGACACAACCTCAGCCCCCCAACCCCACTGTCCCTACACAACCCACAATGACCCAACCTCAGCCTCACACCCCACACTGACCCAACCTCAGCCCCCACCCCACTGTCCCTACACATCCCACACTGACCCAACCCCAGCCCCCACCCCACTGTCCCTACACACCCCACACTGACCCAACCTCAGCCTCACTCCCCATTGTCCCTACACACCCCACACTAACCAAACCTCAGCCTCACACCCCACTGTCCCTACACACCCCACACTGACCCAACCTCAGCCTCACATCCCATTGTCCCTACACACCCCACACTGACCCAACCTCAGCCTCACACCCCACTGTCCCTACACACCCCACACTGACCAAACCTCAGCCTCAAACCGCACTGTCCCTACATACCCCACAATGACCCAACCTCAGTCTCAGACCCCACTGTCCCTACACACCCCACACTGACCCAACCTCAGTCTCAGACCCCACTGTCCCTACATACCCCACAATGACCCAACCTCAGTCTCAGACCCCACTCTCCCTACACACGCAACACTGACCCAACCTCAGCCCCCACCCCACTGTCCCTACACACCCCACACTGACCCAACCTCAGCCTCACACCCCACTGTCCCTACACAACCCACAATGACCCAACCTCAGCCTCACACCCCACTGTTCCTACACACCCCACACTGACCCAACCTCAGCCCCCCACACCACTGTCCCTACACACCCCACACCGACCCAACCTCAGCCCCCCACCCCACTGTCCCTACACATCCCACACTGACCGAACCTCAGCCTCACACCCCACTGTACCTACACACCCGACACTGACCCAACCACAGCCCCCACCCCAATGTCCCTACACAACCCACAATGACCCAACCTCAGCCTCACACCCCACTGTCCCTACACACCCCACACTGACCCAACACGAGCCCACACCCCACTGTCCCTACACAACCCACACTGACACAACCTCAGCCTGACATCCCATTGTCCCTACACAACCCACAATGACCCAACCTAAGCCCCCACCCCACTGTCCCTACACACCCCACACTGCCCCAAACTCAGCCCCCACCCCACTGTCACTACACACCCCACACTGACACAACCTCAGCCCCCCAAACCCACTGTCCCTACACAACCCACAATGACCCAACCCAAGCCTCACACCCCACACTGACCCAACCTCAGCCCCCACCCCACTGTCCCTACACATCCCACACTGACCCAACCCCAGCCCCCACCCCACTGTCCCTACACTCCCCACACTGACCCAACCTCAGCCTCACACCCCATTGTCCCTACACACCCCACACTGACCCAACCTCAGCCTCACACCCCACTGTCCCTACACACCCCACAATGACCCAACCTCAGTCTCACACCCCACTCTCCCTACACACTCCACACTGACCCAACCTCAGACCCCACCCCACTGTCCCTACACACCCCACACTGACCCAAACTCAGCCTCGCACCCCACTGTCCCTACACAACCCACAATGACCCAACCTCAGCCTCACACCCCACTGTCCCTACACACCCCACACTGACCCAACCCCAGCCCCAACCCCACTGTCCCTACACACCCCACACTGACCCAAACTCAGCCTCACATCCCATTGTCCCTACACACCCCACACTGACCCAACATCATCCTCCCACCCCACTGTCCCTACACACCCCACACTGACCCAACCTCAGTCTCACACCCCACTGTCCCTACACACCCCACACTGACCCAACCTCAACCCCCACACCACTGTCCCTACACACCCCACACTGACCCAACCTCAGCCCCCCAACCCACTGTCCCTACAATTTCCACACTGACCCAACCTCAGACTCACACCCCACTGTCCCTACTCACCCCACACTGACCCAACCTCAGCCCCCACCCCACTGTCCCTACACATCCCACACTGACCCAACCTCAGCCCCCACGCCACAGTCCCTACACATCCCGCACTGACCCAACCTCAGCCTCACACCCCACTGTCCCTACACAACCCTCACTGACCCAACCTCAGCCTCGCACCCCACTGTCCCTACAATTTCCACACTGACCCAATCTCAGCCTCACTCCCCATGTCCCTACACACCCCACACTGACCCAACCTCAGCCTCACACCCCACTGTCCCTACACACACCACACTGACACAACCTCAGCCTCACACCCCACTGTCCCTACACACCCCACACTGACCCAACCTCAGCCCCCACCCCACTGTCCCTACACATCCCACACTGACACAACCTCAGCCTCACACCCCACTGTCCCTACACACCCCACACTGACCCAACCTCAGCCCCCACGCCACAGTCCCTACACATCCCACACTGACCCAACCTCAGCCTCACACCCCACTGTACCTACACAGCCCACACTGACCCAACCTCAGCCCACCACCCCACTGTCCCTACACAACCTACAATGACCAAACCTCAACCTCACACCCCACACTGATCAAACCTCAGCCCCCACCCCACTGTCCCTACACATCCCACACTGACCCAACCCCAACCCACACCCCACTGTCCATACACACCCCACTCTGACCCAACCTCAGCCACACACCCCATTGTCCCTACACACCCCACACTGATCCAACCTCAGCCATACACCCCATTGTCCCTACACACCCCACACTGACCCAACCTCAGCCTCACACCCCACTGTCCCTACACACCCCACACTGACCCAACCTCAGCCTCACACCCCAATGTTCCTACACACCCCACAATGACCCAACATCATCCCCCACCCCACTGTCCCTACACACCCCACACTGATCCAACCTCAGCCATACACCCCACTGTCCCTACACATCCCACACTGACCCACCCTCAGCCCTCCACCCACTGTCCCTACACATCCCACACTGACCCAACCTCAGCCCCCACCCCACTGTCCCTACACATCCCACACTGACCCAACCTCAGCCCCCACCCCACTGTCCCTACACATCCCACACTGACCCAACCTCAGGCCTCCACCCACTGTCCCTACACATCCCACACTGACCGAACCTCAGCCTCACACCCCACTGTACCTACACAGCCCACACTGACCCAACCACAGCCCCCACCCCACTGTCCCTACACACCCCACACTGACACAACCTCAGCCCCCCAACCCAACTGTCCCTACACAACCCACAATGACCCAACCTCAGCCTCACACCACACACTGACCCAACCTCAGCCCCCACCCCACTGTCCCTACACATCCCACACTGACCCAACCCCAGCCCCCACCCCACTGTCCCTACACACCCCACACTGACCCAACCTCAGCCTCACTCCCCATTGTCCCTACACACCCCACACTGACCAAACCTCAGCCTCACACCCCACTGTCCCTACACACCCCACACTGACCCAACCTCAGCCTCACATCCCATTGTCCCTACACACCCCACACTGACCCAACCTCAGCCTCACACCCCCCTGTCCCTACACACCCCACACTGACCAAACCTCAGCCTCAAACCGCACTGTCCCTACATACCCCACAATGACCCAACCTCAGTCTCAGACCCCACTGTCCCTACACACCCCACACAGACCCAACCTCAGTCTCAGACCCCACTGTCCCTACATACCCCACAATGACCCAACCTCAGTCTCAGACCCCACTCTCCCTACACACGCAACACTGACCCAACCTCAGCCCCCACCCCACTGTCCCTACACACCCCACACTGACCCAACCTCAGCCTCACACCCCACTGTCCCTACACAACCCACAATGACCCAACCTCAGCCTCACACCCCACTGTTCCTACACACCCCACACTGACCCAACCTCAGCCCCCCACACCACTGTCCCTACACACCCCACACCGACCCAACCTCAGCCCCCCACCCCACTGTCCCTACACATCCCACACTGACCGAACCTCAGCCTCACACCCCACTGTACCTACACACCCGACACTGACCCAACCACAGCCCCCACCCCAATGTCCCTACACAACCCACAATGACCCAACCTCAGCCTCACACCCCACTGTCCCTACACACCCCACACTGACCCAACACGAGCCCACACCCCACTGTCCCTACACAACCCACACTGACACAACCTCAGCCTGACATCCCATTGTCCCTACACAACCCACAATGACCCAACCTAAGCCCCCACCGCACTGTCCCTACATACCCCACAATGACCCAACCTCAGTCTCAGACCCCACTGTCCCTACACACCCCACACTGACCCAACCTCAGTCTCAGACCCCACTGTCCCTACATACCCCACAATGACCCAACCTCAGTCTCAGACCCCACTCTCCCTACACACGCAACACTGACCCAACCTCAGCCCCCACCCCACTGTCCCTACACACCCCACACTGACCCAACCTCAGCCTCACACCCCACTGTCCCTACACAACCCACAATGACCCAACCTCAGCCTCACACCCCACTGTTCCTACACACCCCACACTGACCCAACCTCAGCCCCCCACACCACTGTCCCTACACACCCCACACCGACCCAACCTCAGCCCCCCCACCCCACTGTCCCTACACATCCCACACTGACCGAACCTCAGCCTCACACCCCACTGTACCTACACACCCGACACTGACCCAACCACAGCCCCCACCCCAATGTCCCTACACAACCCACAATGACCCAACCTCAGCCTCACACCCCACTGTCCC
Source organism: Hemitrygon akajei (assembly GCF_048418815.1). Classification (NCBI taxonomy): domain Eukaryota; kingdom Metazoa; phylum Chordata; class Chondrichthyes; order Myliobatiformes; family Dasyatidae; genus Hemitrygon; species Hemitrygon akajei. Next base: position 66,046,957 of record NC_133139.1, on the reverse strand, counting down.
TACACACCCCACACTGACCCAACACGAGCCCACACCCCACTGTCCCTACACAACCCACACTGACACAACCTCAGCCTGACATCCCATTGTCCCTACACAACCCACAATGACCCAACCTAAGCCCCCACCCCACTGTCCCTACACACCCCACACTGACCCAAACTCAGCCCCCACCCCACTGTCACTACACACCCCACACTGACACAACCTCAGCCCCCCAAACCCACTGTCCCTACACAACCCACAATGACCCAACCCAAGCCTCACACCCCACACTGACCCAACCTCAGCCCCCACCCCACTGTCCCTACACATCCCACACTGACCCAACCCCAGCCCCCACCCCACTGTCCCTACACTCCCCACACTGACCCAACCTCAGCCTCACACCCCATTGTCCCTACACACCCCACACTGACCCAACCTCAGCCTCACACCCCACTGTCCCTACACACCCCACAATGACCCAACCTCAGTCTCACACCCCACTCTCCCTACACACTCCACACTGACCCAACCTCAGACCCCACCCCACTGTCCCTACACAACCCACAATGACCCAACCTCAGCCTCACACCCCACTGTCCCTACACACCCCACACTGACCCAACCCCAGCCCCAACCCCACTGTCCCTACACACCCCACACTGACCCAAACTCAGCCTCACATCCCATTGTCCCTACACACCCCACACTGACCCAACATCATCCTCCCACCCCACTGTCCCTACACACCCCACACTGACCCAACCTCAGTCTCACACCCCACTGTCCCTACACACCCCACACTGACCCAACCTCAACCCCCACACCACTGTCCCTACACACCCCACACTGACCCAACCTCAGCCCCCCAACCCACTGTCCCTACAATTTCCACACTGACCCAACCTCAGCCTCACACCCCACTGTCCCTACACACCCCACACTGACCCAACCTCAGCCCCCACCCCACTGTCCCTACACATCCCACACTGACCCAACCTCAGCCCCCACGCCACAGTCCCTACACATCCCGCACTGACCCAACCTCAGCCTCACACCCCACTGTCCCTACACAACCCTCACTGACCCAACCTCAGCCTCGCACCCCACTGTCCCTACAATTTCCACACTGACCCAATCTCAGCCTCACTCCCCATGTCCCTACACACCCCACACTGACCCAACCTCAGCCTCACACCCCACTGTCCCTACACACACCACACTGACACAACCTCAGCCTCACACCCCACTGTCCCTACACACCCCACACTGACCCAACCTCAGCCCCCACCCCACTGTCCCTACACATCCCACACTGACACAACCTCAGCCTCACACCCCACTGTCCCTACACACCCCACACTGACCCAACCTCAGCCCCCACGCCACAGTCCCTACACATCCCACACTGACCCAACCTCAGCCCTCCACCCACTGTCCCTACACATCCCACACTGACCGAACCTCAGCCTCACACCCCACTGTACCTACACACCCCACACTGACCCAACCACAGCCCCCACCCCACTGTCCCTACACACCCCACACTGACACAACCTCAGCCCCCCAACCCCACTGTCCCTACACAACCCACAATGACCCAACCTCAGCCTCACACCCCACACTGACCCAACCTCAGCCCCCACCCCACTGTCCCTACACATCCCACACTGACCCAACCCCAGCCCCCACCCCACTGTCCCTACACACCCCAAACTGACCCAACCTCAGCCTCACTCCCCATTGTCCCTACACACCCCACACTGACCAAACCTCAGCCTCACACCCCACTGTCCCTACACACCCCACACTGACCCAACCTCAGCCTCACATCCCATTGTCCCTACACACCCCACACTGACCCAACCTCAGCCTCACACCCCACTGTCCCTACACACCCCACACTGACCAAACCTCAGCCTCAAACCGCACTGTCCCTACATACCCCACAATGACCCAACCTCAGTCTCAGACCCCACTGTCCCTACACACCCCACACTGACCCAACCTCAGTCTCAGACCCCACTGTCCCTACATACCCCACAATGACCCAACCTCAGTCTCAGACCCCACTCTCCCTACACACGCAACACTGACCCAACCTCAGCCCCCACCCCACTGTCCCTACACACCCCACACTGACCCAACCTCAACCTCACACCCCACTGTCCCTACACAACCCACAATGACCCAACCTCAGCCTCACACCCCACTGTTCCTACACACCCCACACTGACCCAACCTCAGCCCCCCACACCACTGTCCCTACACACCCCACACCGACCCAACCTCAGCCCCCCACCCCACTGTCCCTACACATCCCACACTGACCGAACCTCAGCCTCACACCCCACTGTACCTACACACCCGACACTGACCCAACCACAGCCCCCACCCCAATGTCCCTACACAACCCACAATGACCCAACCTCAGCCTCACACCCCACTGTCCCTACACACCCCACACTGACCCAACACGAGCCCACACCCCACTGTCCCTACACAACCCACACTGACACAACCTCAGCCTGACATCCCATTGTCCCTACACAACCCACAATGACCCAACCTAAGCCCCCACCCCACTGTCCCTACACACCCCACACTGACCCAAACTCAGCCCCCACCCCACTGTCACTACACACCCCACACTGACACAACCTCAGCCCCCCAAACCCACTGTCCCTACACAACCCACAATCACCCAACCCAAGCCTCACACCCCACACTGACCCAACCTCAGCCCCCACCCCACTGTCCCTACACATCCAACACTGACCCAACCCCAGCACCCACCCCACTGTCCCTACACTCCCCACACTGACCCAACCTCAGCCTCACACCCCATTGTCCCTACACACCCCACACTGACCCAACCTCAGCCTCACACCCCACTGTCCCTACACACCCCACAATGACCCAACCTCAGTCTCACACCCCACTCTCCCTACACACTCCACACTGACCCAACCTCAGACCCCACCCCACCGTCCCTACACACCCCACACTGACCCAAACTCAGCCTCGCACCCCACTGTCCCTACACAACCCACAATGACCCAACCTCAGCCTCACACCCCACTGTCCCTACACACCCCACACTGACCCAACCCCAGCCCCAACCCCACTGTCCCTACACACCCCACACTGACCCAAACTCAGCCTCACATCCCATTGTCCCTACACACCCCACACTGACCCAACATCATCCTCCCACCCCACTGTCCCTACACACCCCACACTGACCCAACCTCAGTCTCACACCCCACTGTCCCTACACACCCCACACTGACCCAACCTCAACCCCCACACCACTGTCCCTACACACCCCACACTGACCCAACCTCAGCCCCCCAACCCACTGTCCCTACAATTTCCACACTGACCCAACCTCAGCCTCACACCCCACTGTCCCTACACACCCCACACTGACCCAACCTCAGCCCCCACCCCACTGTCCCTACACATCCCACACTGACCCAACCTCAGCCCCCACGCCACAGTCCCTACACATCCCGCACTGACCCAACCTCAGCCTCACACCCCACTGTCCCTACACAACCCTCACTGACCCAACCTCAGCCTCGCACCCCACTGTCCCTACAATTTCCACACTGACCCAATCTCAGCCTCACTCCCCATGTCCCTACACACCCCACACTGACCCAACCTCAGCCTCACACCCCACTGTCCCTACACACACCACACTGACACAACCTCAGCCTCACACCCCACTGTCCCTACACACCCCACACTGACCCAACCTCAGCCCCCACCCCACTGTCCCTACACATCCCACACTGACACAACCTCAGCCTCACACCCCACTGTCCCTACACACCCCACACTGACCCAACCTCAGCCCCCACGCCACAGTCCCTACACATCCCACACTGACCCAACCTCAGCCTCACACCCCACTGTACCTACACAGCCCACACTGACCCAACCTCAGCCCACCACCCCACTGTCCCTACACAACCTACAATGACCAAACCTCAACCTCACACCCCACACTGATCAAACCTCAGCCCCCACCCCACTGTCCCTACACATCCCACACTGACCCAACCCCAACCCCCACCCCACTGTCCATACACACCCCACTCTGACCCAACCTCAGCCACACACCCCATTGTCCCTACACACCCCACACTGATCCAACCTCAGCCATACACCCCATTGTCCCTACACACCCCACACTGACCCAACCTCAGCCTCACACCCCACTGTCCCTACACACCCCACACTGACCCAACCTCAGCCTCACACCCCAATGTTCCTACACACCCCACAATGACCCAACATCATCCCCCACCCCACTGTCCCTACACATCCCACACTGACCCAACCTCAGCCCTCCACCCACTGTCCCTACACATCCCACACTGACCCAACCTCAGCCCCCACCCCACTGTCCCTACACATCCCACACTGACCCAACCTCAGCCCCCACCCCACTGTCCCTACACATCCCACACTGACCCAACCTCAGGCCTCCACCCACTGTCCCTACACATCCCACACTGACCGAACCTCAGCCTCACACCCCACTGTACCTACACACCCCACACTGACCCAACCACAGCCCCCACCCCACTGTCCCTACACACCCCACACTGACACAACCTCAGCCCCCCAACCCCACTGTCCCTACACAACCCACAATGACCCAACCTCAGCCTCACACCCCACACTGACCCAACCTCAGCCCCCACCCCACTGTCCCTACACATCCCACACTGACCCAACCCCAGCCCCCACCCCACTGTCCCTACACACCCCACACTGACCCAACCTCAGCCTCACTCCCCATTGTCCCTACACACCCCACACTGACCAAACCTCAGCCTCACACCCCACTGTCCCTACACACCCCACACTGACCCAACCTCAGCCTCACATCCCATTGTCCCTACACACCCCACACTGACCCAACCTCAGCCTCACACCCCACTGTCCCTACACACCCCACACTGACCAAACCTCAGCCTCAAACCGCACTGTCCCTACATACCCCACAATGACCCAACCTCAGTCTCAGACCCCACTGTCCCTACACACCCCACACTGACCCAACCTCAGTCTCAGACCCCACTGTCCCTACATACCCCACAATGACCCAACCTCAGTCTCAGACCCCACTCTCCCTACACACGCAACACTGACCCAACCTCAGCCCCCACCCCACTGTCCCTACACACCCCACACTGACCCAACCTCAGCCTCACACCCCACTGTCCCTACACAACCCACAATGACCCAACCTCAGCCTCACACCCCACTGTTCCTACACACCCCACACTGACCCAACCTCAGCCCCCCACACCACTGTCCCTACACACCCCACACCGACCCAACCTCAGCCCCCCACCCCACTGTCCCTACACATCCCACACTGACCGAACCTCAGCCTCACACCCCACTGTACCTACACACCCGACACTGACCCAACCACAGCCCCCACCCCAATGTCCCTACACAACCCACAATGACCCAACCTCAGCCTCACACCCCACTGTCCCTACACACCCCACACTGACCCAACACGAGCCCACACCCCACTGTCCCTACACAACCCACACTGACACAACCTCAGCCTGACATCCCATTGTCCCTACACAACCCACAATGACCCAACCTAAGCCCCCACCCCACTGTCCCTACACACCCCACACTGACCCAAACTCAGCCCCCACCCCACTGTCACTACACACCCCACACTGACACAACCTCAGCCCCCCAAACCCACTGTCCCTACACAACCCACAATCACCCAACCCAAGCCTCACACCCCACACTGACCCAACCTCAGCCCCCACCCCACTGTCCCTACACATCCCACACTGACCCAACCCCAGCACCCACCCCACTGTCCCTACACTCCCCACACTGACCCAACCTCAGCCTCACACCCCATTGTCCCTACACACCCCACACTGACCCAACCTCAGCCTCACACCCCACTGTCCCTACACACCCCACAATGACCCAACCTCAGTCTCACACCCCACTCTCCCTACACACTCCACACTGACCCAACCTCAGACCCCACCCCACCGTCCCTACACACCCCACACTGACCCAAACTCAGCCTCGCACCCCACTGTCCCTACACAACCCACAATGACCCAACCTCAGCCTCACACCCCACTGTCCCTACACACCCCACACTGACCCAACCCCAGCCCCAACCCCACTGTCCCTACACACCCCACACTGACCCAAACTCAGCCTCACATCCCATTGTCCCTACACACCCCACACTGACCCAACATCATCCTCCCACCCCACTGTCCCTACACACCCCACACTGACCCAACCTCAGTCTCACACCCCACTGTCCCTACACACCCCACACTGACCCAACCTCAACCCCCACACCACTGTCCCTACACACCCCACACTGACCCAACCTCAGCCCCCCAACCCACTGTCCCTACAATTTCCACACTGACCCAACCTCAGCCTCACACCCCACTGTCCCTACACACCCCACACTGACCCAACCTCAGCCCCCACCCCACTGTCCCTACACATCCCACACTGACCCAACCTCAGCCCCCACGCCACAGTCCCTACACATCCCGCACTGACCCAACCTCAGCCTCACACCCCACTGTCCCTACACAACCCTCACTGACCCAACCTCAGCCTCGCACCCCACTGTCCCTACAATTTCCACACTGACCCAATCTCAGCCTCACTCCCCATGTCCCTACACACCCCACACTGACCCAACCTCAGCCTCACACCCCACTGTCCCTACACACACCACACTGACACAACCTCAGCCTCACACCCCACTGTCCCTACACACCCCACACTGACCCAACCTCAGCCCCCACCCCACTGTCCCTACACATCCCACACTAACACAACCTCAGCCTCACACCCCACTGTCCCTACACACCCCACACTGACCCAACCTCAGCCCCCACGCCACAGTCCCTACACATCCCACACTGACCCAACCTCAGCCTCACACCCCACTGTACCTACACAGCCCACACTGACCCAACCTCAGCCCACCACCCCACTGTCCCTACACAACCTACAATGACCAAACCTCAACCTCACACCCCACACTGATCAAACCTCAGCCCCCACCCCACTGTCCCTACACATCCCACACTGACCCAACCCCAACCCCCACCCCACTGTCCATACACACCCCACTCTGACCCAACCTCAGCCACACACCCCATTGTCCCTACACACCCCACACTGATCCAACCTCAGCCATACACCCCATTGTCCCTACACACCCCACACTGACCCAACCTCAGCCTCACACCCCACTGTCCCTACACACCCCACACTGACCCAACCTCAGCCTCACACCCCAATGTTCCTACACACCCCACAATGACCCAACATCATCCCCCACCCCACTGTCCCTACACATCCCACACTGACCCAACCTCAGCCCTCCACCCACTGTCCCTACACATCCCACACTGACCCAACCTCAGCCCCCACCCCACTGTCCCTACACATCCCACACTGACCCAACCTCAGCCCCCACCCCACTGTCCCTACACATCCCACACTGACCCAACCTCAGGCCTCCACCCACTGTCCCTACACATCCCACACTGACCGAACCTCAGCCTCACACCCCACTGTACCTACACACCCCACACTGACCCAACCACAGCCCCCACCCCACTGTCCCTACACACCCCACACTGACACAACCTCAGCCCCCCAACCCCACTGTCCCTACACAACCCACAATGACCCAACCTCAGCCTCACACCCCACACTGACCCAACCTCAGCCCCCACCCCACTGTCCCTACACATCCCACACTGACCCAACCCCAGCCCCCACCCCACTGTCCCTACACACCCCACACTGACCCAACCTCAGCCTCACTCCCCATTGTCCCTACACACCCCACACTGACCAAACCTCAGCCTCACACCCCACTGTCCCTACACACCCCACACTGACCCAACCTCAGCCTCACATCCCATTGTCCCTACACACCCCACACTGACCCAACCTCAGCCTCACACCCCACTGTCCCTACACACCCCACACTGACCAAACCTCAGCCTCAAACCGCACTGTCCCTACATACCCCACAATGACCCAACCTCAGTCTCAGACCCCACTGTCCTTACACACCCCACACTGACCCAACCTCAGTCTCAGACCCCACTGTCCCTACATACCCCACAATGACCCAACCTCAGTCTCAGACCCCACTCTCCCTACACACGCAACACTGACCCAACCTCAGCCCCCACCCCACTGTCCCTACACACCCCACACTGACCCAACCTCAGCCTCACACCCCACTGTCCCTACACAACCCACAATGACCCAACCTCAGCCTCACACCCCACTGTTCCTACACACCCCACACTGACCCAACCTCAGCCCCCCACACCACTGTCCCTACACACCCCACACCGACCCAACCTCAGCCCCCCACCCCACTGTCCCTACACATCCCACACTGACCGAACCTCAGCCTCACACCCCACTGTACCTACACACCCGACACTGACCCAACCACAGCCCCCACCCCAATGTCCCTACACAACCCACAATGACCCAACCTCAGCCTCACACCCCACTGTCCCTACACACCCCACACTGACCCAACACGAGCCCACACCCCACTGTCCCTACACAACCCACACTGACACAACCTCAGCCTGACATCCCATTGTCCCTACACAACCCACAATGACCCAACCTAAGCCCCCACCCCACTGTCCCTACACACCCCACACTGACCCAAACTCAGCCCCCACCCCACTGTCACTACACACCCCACACTGACACAACCTCAGCCCCCCAAACCCACTGTCCCTACACAACCCACAATGACCCAACCCAAGCCTCACACCCCACACTGACCCAACCTCAGCCCACACCCCACTGTCCCTACACATCCCACACTGACCCAACCCCAGCCCCCACCCCACTGTCCCTACACTCCCCACACTGACCCAACCTCAGCCTCACACCCCATTGTCCCTACACACCCCACACTGACCCAACCTCAGCCTCACACCCCACTGTCCCTACACACCCCACAATGACCCAACCTCAGTCTCACACCCCACTCTCCCTACACACTCCACACTGACCCAACCTCAGACCCCACCCCACTGTCCCTACACACCCCACACTGACCCAAACTCAGCCTCGCACCCCACTGTCCCTACACAACCCACAATGACCCAACCTCAGCCTCACACCCCACTGTCCCTACACACCCCACACTGACCCAACCCCAGCCCCAACCCCACTGTCCCTACACACCCCACACTGACCCAAACTCAGCCTCACATCCCATTGTCCCTACACACCCCACACTGACCCAACATCATCCTCCCACCCCACTGTCCCTACACACCCCACACTGACCCAACCTCAGTCTCACACCCCACTGTCCCTACACACCCCACACTGACCCAACCTCAACCCCCACACCACTGTCCCTACACACCCCACACTGACCCAACCTCAGCCCCCCAACCCACTGTCCCTACAATTTCCACACTGACCCAACCTCAGCCTCACACCCCACTGTCCCTACACACCCCACACTGACCCAACCTCAGCCCCCACCCCACTGTCCCTACACATCCCACACTGACCCAACCTCAGCCCCCACGCCACAGTCCCTACACATCCCGCACTGACCCAACCTCAGCCTCACACCCCACTGTCCCTACACAACCCTCACTGACCCAACCTCAGCCTCGCACCCCACTGTCCCTACAATTTCCACACTGACCCAATCTCAGCCTCACTCCCCACTGTCCCTACACACCCCACACTGACCCAACCTCAGCCTCACACCCCACTGTCCCTACACACACCACACTTACACAACCTCAGCCTCACACCCCACTGTCCCTACACACCCCACACTGACCCAACCTCAGCCCCCACCCCACTGTCCCTACACATCCCACACTGACACAACCTCAGCCTCACACCCCACTGTCCCTACACACCCCACACTGACCCAACCTCAGCCCCCACGCCACAGTCCCTACACATCCCGCACTGACGCAACCTCAGCCTCACACCCCACTGTCCCTACACATCCCACACTGACACAACCTCAGCCCCCCACCCCACTGTCCCTACACATCCCACACTGACCCAACCTCAGCCTCACACCCCACTGTACCTACACAGCCCACACTGACCCAACCTCAGCCCACCACCCCACTGTCCCTACACAACCTACAATGACCAAACCTCAACCTCACACCCCACACTGATCAAACCTCAGCCCCCACCCCACTGTCCCTACACATCCCACACTGACCCAACCCCAACCCCCACCCCACTGTCCATACACACCCCACTCTGACCCAACCTCAGCCTCACACCCCACTGTCACTACACACCCCACACTGACCCAACCTCAGCCATACACCCCATTGTCCCTACACACCCCACACTGACCCAACCTCAGCCTCACACCCCACTGTCCCTACACACCCCACACTGACCCAACCTCAGCCTCACACCCCAATGTTCCTACACACCCCACAATGACCCAACATCATCCCCCACCCCACTGTCCCTACACATCCCACACTGACCCAACCTCAGCCCTCCACCCACTGTCCCTACACATCCCACACTGACCCAACCTCAGCCCCCACCCCACTGTCCCTACACATCCCACACTGACCCAACCTCAGCCCCCACCCCACTGTCCCTACACATCCCACACTGACCTAACCTCAGCCCTCCACCCACTGTCCCTACACATCCCACACTGACCGAACCTCAGCCTCACACCCCACTGTACCTACACACCCCTCACTGACCCAACCACAGCCCCCACCCCACTGTCCCTACACACCCCACACTGACACAACCTCAGCCCCCCAACCCCACTGTCCCTACACAACCCACAATGACCCAACCTCAGCCTCACTCCCCATTGTCCCTACACACCCCACACTGACCCAACCTCAGCCTCACACCCCACTGTCCCTACACACCCCACACTGACCCAACCTCTGCCTCACACCCCACTGTCCCTACACACCCCACACTGACCAAACCTCAGCCTCACACCGCACTGTCCCTACATACCCCACAATGACCCAACCTCAGTCTCAGACCCCACTGTCCCTACACATCCCACACTGACCGAACCTCAGTCTCAGACCCCACTGTCCCTACATACCCCACAATGACCCAACCTCAGTCTCAGACCCCACTCTCCCTACACACGCAACACTGACCCAACCTCAGCCCCCACCCCACTGTCCCTACACACCCCACACTGACCCAACCTCAGCCTCACACCCCACTGTCCCTACACAACCCACAATGACCCAACCTCAGCCTCACACCCCACTGTTCCTACACACCCCACACTGACCCAACCTCAGCCCCCCACACCACTGTCCCTACACACCCCACACCGACCCAACCTCAGCCCCCCACCCCACTGTCCCTATACATCCCACACTGACCGAACCTCAGCCTCACACCCCACTGTACCTACACACCAGACACTGACCCAACCACAGCCCCCACCCCAATGTCCCTACACAACCCACAATGACCCAACCTCAGCCTCACACCCCACTGTCCCTACACACCCCACACTGACCCAACACCAGCCCACACCCCACTGTCCCTACACAACCCACACTGACACAACCTCAGCCTGACATCCCATTGTCCCTACACAACCCACAATGACCCAACCTAAGCCCCCACCCCACTGTCCCTACACACCCCACACTGACACAACCTCAGTCCCCCAAACCCACTGTCCCTACACAACCCACAATGACCCAACCCAAGCCTCACACCCCACACTGACCCAACCTCAGCCCCCACCCCTCTGTCCCTACACATCCCACACTGACCCAACCCCAGCCCCCACCCCACTGTCCCTACACTCCCCACACTGACCCAACCTCAGCCTCACACCCCACTGTCCCTACACACCCCACAATGACCCAACCTCAGTCTCACACCCCACTCTCCCTACACACTCCACACTGACCCAACCTCAGACCCCACCCCACTGTCCCTACACACCCCACACTGACCCAAACTCAGCCTCGCAACCCACTGTCCCTACACAACCCACAATGACCCAACCTCAGCCTCACACCCCACTGTCCCTACACACCCCACACTGACCCAACCCCAGCCCCAACCCCACTGTCCCTACACATCCCACACTGACCCAAACTCAGCCTCACATCCCATTGTCCCTACACACCCCACACTGACCCAACATCATCCTCCCACCACACTGTCCCTACATACCCCACACTGACCCAACCTCAGCCTCACACCCCACTGTCCCTACACACCCCACACTGACCCAACCTCAACCCCCACACCACTGTCCCTACACACCCCACACTGACCCAACCTCAGCCCCCCAACCCACTGTCCCTACAATTTCCACACTGACCCAATCTCAGCCTCACTCCCCAATGTCCCTGCGCACCCCACACTGACACAACCTCAGCCTCACACCCCACTGTCCATACACACACCACACTGACCCAACCTCAGCCCCCACCCCACTGTCCCTACACATCCCACACTGACCCAAACTCAGCCCCCACGCCACAGTCCCTACACATCCCGCACTGACCCAACCTCAGCCTCACACCCCACTGTCCCTACACAACCCTCACTGACCCAACCTCAGCCTCGCACCCCACTGTCCCTACAATTTCCACACTGACCCAATCTCAGCCTCACTCCCCACTGTCCCTACACACCCCACACTGACCCAACCTCAGCCTCACACCCCACTGTCCCTACACACACCACACTGACACAACCTCAGCCCCCACCCCACTGTCCCTACACATCCCATACTGACGCAACCTCAGCCTCACACCCCACTGTCCCTACACATCCCACACTGACACAACCTCAGCCCCCCACCCCACTGTCCCTACACATCCCACACTGACCCAACCTCAGCCTCACACCCCACTGTACCTACACAGCCCACACTGACCCAACCTCAGCCCACCACCCCACTGTCCCTACACATCCCACACTGACCCAACCTCAACCCCCCCCACCCCACTGTCCCTACACATCCCACACTGACCCAACCTCAGCCTCACACCCCACTGTCCCTACACACCCCACACTGACCCAACCTCAGCCTCACATCCCATTGTCCCTACACACCCCACACTGACCCAACCTCAGCCTCACACCCCACTGTCCCTACACACCCCACAATAACCAAACCTCAACCTCACACCCCACACTGATCAAACCTCAGCCCCCACCCCACTGTCCCTACACATCCCACACTGACCCAACCCCAACCCCCACCCCACTGTCCATACACACCCCACTCTGACCCAACCTCAGCCACACACCCCATTGTCCCTACACACCCCACACTGACCCAACCTCAGCCATACACCCCATTGTCCCTACACACCCCACACTGACCCAACCTCAGCCTCACACCCCACTGTCCCTACACACCCCACACTGACCCAACCTCACCCTCACACCCCAATGTTCCTACACACCCCACAATGACCCAACATCATCCCCCACCCCACTGTCCCTACACACCCCACAATGACCCAACATAATCCCCCACCCCACTGTCCATACACACCCCACACTGACCCAACATCAGCCATACACCCCATTGTCCCTACACACCCCACACTGACCCAACCTCAGCCTCACACCCCACTGTCCCTACACACCTCACACTGACCCAACCTCAGCCTCGCACACCACTGTCCCTAAACAACCCACAATGACCCAACCTCAGCCACACACCCCACTATCCCTACACAATCCACAATGACCCAACATCAGCCCCCACCCAACTGTCCCTACACACCCCACACTGACCCAACCTCAGCCTCACACCCCACTGTTCCTACACACCCCACACTGACCCAACCTCAGCCCCGCACCCCACTGTCCCTACACACCCCACACTGACCCAACATCATCCTCACACCCCACTGTCCCTACACACCCCACACTGAACCAACCTCAGCCTCACACCCCACTGTCCCTACACACCCCACAATGACCCAAACTCAACACCCACACCACTGTCCCTACACACCCCACACTGACCCAACCTCAGCCCCCCAACCCACTGTCCCTACAATTTCCACACTGACCCAATCTCAGCCTCACTCCCCAATGTCCCTGCGCACCCCACACTGACCCAACCTCAGCCTCACACCCCACTGTCCCTACACAACCCTAACTGACCCAACCTCAGCCTCGCACCCCACTGTCCCTACAATTTCCACACTGACCCAATCTCAGCCTCACACCCCACTGTCCCTACACACCCCACACTGAACCAACCTCAGCCTCACACCCCACTGTCCCTACACACACCACACTGACACAACCTCAGCCTCACACCCCACTGTCCCTACACACCCCACACTGACCCAACCTCAGCCCCCACGCCACAGTCCCTACACATCCCGCACTGACGCAACCTCAGCCTCACACCCCACTGTCCCTACACACCCCACACTGACCCAACCTCAGCCCCCACGCCACAGTCCCTACACATCCCGCACTGACGCAACCTCAGCCCCCACCCCACTGTCCCTACACACCCCACACTGACACAACCTCAGCCCCCCAACCCCACTGTCCCTACACAACCCACAATGACCCACCCTCAGCCTCACACCCCACACTGACCCAACCTCAGCCCCCACCACACTGTCCCTACACATCCCACACTGACCCAACCCCAGCCCCCACCCCACTGTCCCTACAATTTCCACACTGACCCAATCTCAGCCTCACTCCCCACCGTCCCTACACACCCCACACTGAACCAACCTCAGCCTCACACCCCACTGTCCCTACACACACCACACTGACACAACCTCAGCCTCACACCCCACTGTCCCTACACACCCCACACTGACCCAACCTCAGCCCCCACGCCACAGTCCCTACACATCCCGCACTGACGCAACCTCAGCCTCACACCCCACTGTCCCTACACACCCCACACTGACCCAACCTCAGCCCCCACGCCACAGTCCTTACACATCCCGCACTGACGCAACCTCAGCCCCCACCCCACTGTCCCTACACACCCCACACTGACACAACCTCAGCCCCCCAACCCCACTGTCCCTACACAACCCACAATGACCCAACCTCAGCCTCACACCCCACACTGACCCAACCTCAGCCCCCACCACACTGTCCCTACACATCCCACACTGACCCAACCCCAGCCCCCACCCCACTGTCCCTACACACCCCACACTGACCCAACCTCAGCCTCACACCCCATTGTCCCTACACACCCCACACTGACCCAACCTCAGCCTCACACCCCACTGTCCCTACACACCCCACACTGACCCAACCTCAGTCTCACACCCCACTCTCCCTTCACACTCCACACTGACCCAACCTCAGCCCCCACCCCACTGTCCCTACACACCCCACACTGACCCAACCTCAGCCTCGCACCCCACTGTCCCTACACACCCCACAATGACCCAACCTCAGCCTCGCACCCCACTGTCCCTACACAACCCACAATGACCCAACCTCAGCCCTCCACCCACTGTCCCTACACATCCCACACTGACCCAACCTCAGCCCCCACCCCACTGTCCATACACATCCCACACTGACCCAACCTCAGACCCACCCCACTGTCCCTACACATCCCACACTGACCCAATCTCAGCCCTCCACCCCACTGTCCCTACACATCCCACACTGACCGAACCTCAGCCTCACACCCCACTGTACCTACACACCCCACACTGACCCAACCACAGCCCCCACCCCACTGTCCCTACACACCCCACACTGACACAACGTCAGCCCCCCAACCCCACTGTCCCTACACAACCCACAATGACCCAACCTCAGCCTCACACCCCACACTGACCCAACCTCAGCCCCCACCCCACTGTCCCTACACACCCCACACTGACCCAACCTCAGCCTCACTCCCCATTGTCCCTACACACCCCACACTGACCCAACCTCAGCCTCACACCCCACTGTCCCTACACACCCCACACTGACCCAACCTCAGTCTCAGACCCCACTCTCCCTACACACTCCACACTGACCCAAGCTCAGCCCCCACCCCACTGTCCCTACACACCCCACACTGACCCAACCTGAGCCTCGGACCCCACTGTCCCTACACAACCCACAATGACCCAACCTCAGCCACACACCCCACTGTCCCTACACACCCCACACTGACCCAACCCCAGCCCCCACCCCACTGTCCCTACACACCCCACACTGACCCAACCTCAGCCTCACATCCCATTGTCCCTACACACCCCACACTGACCCAACCTCAGCCTCACACCCCATTGTCCCTACACACCCCACAGTGACCAAACCTCAGCCTCACACCGCACTGTCCCTACATACCCCACAATGACCCAACCTCAGTCTCAGACCCCACTCTCCCTACACACGCAACACTGACCCAACCTCAGCCCCCACCCCACTGTCCCTACACACCCCACACTGACCCAACCTCAGCCTCACACCCCACTGTCCCTACACAACCCACAATGACCCAACCTCAGCCTCACACCCCACTGTTCCTAAACACCCCACACTGACCCAACCTCAGTCTCAGACCCCACTCTCCCTACACACTCCACACTGACCCAAGCTCAGCCCCCACCCCACTGTCCCTACACACCCCACACTGACCCAACCTGAGCCTCGCACCCCACTGTCCCTACACAACCCACAATGACCCAACCTCAGCCACACACCCCACTGTCCCTACACACCCCACACTGACCCAACCCCAGCCCCCACCCCACTGTCCCTACACACCCCACACTGACCCAACCTCAGCCTCACATCCCATTGTCCCTACACACCCCACACTGACCCAACCTCAGCCTCACACCCCATTGTCCCTACACACCCCACACTGACCAAACCTCAGCCTCACACCGCACTGTCCCTACATACCCCACAATGACCCAACCTCAGTCTCAGACCCCACTCTCCCTACACACGCAACACTGACCCAACCTCAGCCCCCACCCCACTGTCCCTACACACCCCACACTGACCCAACCTCAGCCTCACACCCCACTGTCCCTACACAACCCACAATGACCCAACCTCAGCCTCACACCCCACTGTTCCTAAACACCCCACACTGACCCAACCTCAGCCCCCACACACCACTGTCCCTACACACCCCACACTGACCCAACCTCAGCCCCCCACCCCACTGTCCCGACACATCCCACACTGACCGAACCTCAGACTCACACCCCACTGTACCTACACACCCGACACTGACCCAACCACAGCCCCCACCCCAATGTCCCTACACAACCCACAATGACCCAACCTCAGCCTCACACCCCACTGTCCCTACACACCCCACACTGACCCAACACCAGCCCACACCCCACTGTCCCTACACAACCCACACTGACACAACCTCAGCCTCACATCCCATTGTCCCTACACAACCCACAATGACCCAACCTAAGCCCCCACCCCACTGTCCCTACACACCCCACACTGACCCAAACTCAGCCCCCACCCCACTGTCCCTACACACCCCACACTGACACAACCTCAGCCCCCCAACCCCACTGTCCCTACACAACCCACAATGACCCAACCCAAGCCTCACACCCCACACTGACCCAACCTCAGCCGCCACCCCACTGTCCCTACACATCCCACACTGACCCAACCCCAGCCCCCACCCCACTGTCCCTACACTCCCCACACTGACCCAACCTCAGCCTCACACCCCATTGTCCCTACACACCCCACACGGACCCAACCTCAGCCTCACACCCCACTGTCCCTACACACCCCACAATGACCCAACCTCAGTCTCACACCCCACTCTCCCTACACACTCCACACTGACCCAACCTCAGACCACACCCCACTGTCCCTACACACCCCACACACTGACCCAAACTCAGCCTCGCACCCCACTGTCCCTACACAACCCACAATGACCCAACCTCAGCCTCACACCCCACTGTCCCTACACACCCCACACTGACCCAACCCCAGCCCCCACCCCACTGTCCCTACACACCCCACACTGACCCAAACTCAGCCTCACATCCCATTGTCCCTACACACCCCACACTGACCCAACATCATCCTCCCACCCCACTGTCCCTACACACCCCACACTGACCCAACCTCTGCCTCACACCCCACTGTCCCTACACACCCCACACTGACCCAACGCCAACCCCCACCCCACTGTCCATACACACCCCACTCTGACCCAACCTCAGCCACACACCCCATTGTCCCTACACACCCCACACTGACCCAACCACAGCCATACACCCCATTGTCCCTACACACCCCACACTGACCCAACCTCAGCCTCACACCCCACTGTCCCTACACACCCCACACTGACCCAACCTCAGCCTCACACCCCAATGTTCGTACACACCCCACAATGACCCAACATCATCCCCACACCCCACTGTCCCTACACACCCCACACTGACCCAACCTCAGCCTCGCACACCACTGTCCCTAAACAACCCACAATGACCCAACCTCAGCCACACACCCCACTATCCCTACACAATCCACAATGACCCAACCTCAGCCCCCACCCAACTGTCCCTACACACCCCACACTTACCCAACCACAGCCTCACACCCCACTGTCCCTACACATCCCACACTGACCCAAACTCAGCCCCCACCCCACTGTCCCTACACACCCCACACTGACCCAACCTCAGCCTCACATCCCATTGTCCCTACACAACCCACAATGACCCAAACTCAGCCCCCCACCCCACTGTCCCTACACACCCCACACTGACCCAAACTCAGCGTCACACCCCACTGTCCCTACACATCCCACACTGACCCAACCTCAGCCCCCACCCCACTGTCCCTACACATCCCACACTGCCACAACCTCAGCCCCCACCCCACTGTCCCTACACATCCCACACTGACCCAACCTCAGCGCCCACCCCACTATCCCTACACATCCCACACTGACCCAACCTCAGCCTAACACCCCACTGTCCCTACACATCCCACACTGACCCAACCTCAGCCCCCCACCCCACTGTCCCTACACATCCAACACTGACCGAACCTCAGCCTCACACCCCACTGTACCTACACACCCCACACTGACCCACCTCAGCCACAGACCCCATTGTCCCTACACACTCCACACTGACCCAAGCTCAGCCCCCACCCCACTGTCCCTACACACCCCACACTGACCCAACCTGAGCCTCGCACCCCACTGTCCCTACACAACCCACAATGACCCAACCTCAGCCACACACCCCACTGTCCCTACACACCCCACACTGACCCAACCCCAGCCCCCACCCCACTGTCCCTACACACCCCACACTGACCCAACCTCAGCCTCACATCCCATTGTCCCTACACACCCCACACTGACCCAACCTCAGCCTCACACCCCATTGTCCCTACACACCCCACACTGACCAAACCTCAGCCTCACACCGCACTGTCCCTACATACCCCACAATGACCCAACCTCAGTCTCAGACCCCACTCTCCCTACACACGCAACACTGACCCAACCTCAGCCCCCACCCCACTGTCCCTACACACCCCACACTGACCCAACCTCAGCCTCACACCCCACTGTCCCTACACAACCCACAATGACCCAACCTCAGCCTCACACCCCACTGTTCCTAAACACCCCACACTGACCCAACCTCAGCCCCCCACACCACTGTCCCTACACACCCCACACTGACCCAACCTCAGCCCCCCACCCCACTGTCCCGACACATCCCACACTGACCGAACCTCAGACTCACACCCCACTGTACCTACACACCCGACACTGACCCAACCACAGCCCCCACCCCAATGTCCCTACACAACCCACAATGACCCAACCTCAGCCTCACACCCCACTGTCCCTACACACCCCACACTGACCCAACACCAGCCCACACCCCACTGTCCCTACACAACCCACACTGACACAACCTCAGCCTCACATCCCATTGTCCCTACACAACCCACAATGACCCAACCTAAGCCCCCACCCCACTGTCCCTACACACCCCACACTGACCCAAACTCAGCCCCCACCCCACTGTCCCTACACACCCCACACTGACACAACCTCAGCCCCCCCAACCCCACTGTCCCTACACAACCCACAATGACCCAACCCAAGCCTCACACCCCACACTGACCCAACCTCAGCCGCCACCCCACTGTCCCTACACATCCCACACTGACCCAACCCCAGCCCCCACCCCACTGTCCCTACACTCCCCACACTGACCCAACCTCAGCCTCACACCCCATTGTCCCTACACACCCCACACGGACCCAACCTCAGCCTCACACCCCACTGTCCCTACACACCCCACAATGACCCAACCTCAGTCTCACACCCCACTCTCCCTACACACTCCACACTGACCCAACCTCAGACCACACCCCACTGTCCCTACACACCCCACACACTGACCCAAACTCAGCCTCGCACCCCACTGTCCCTACACAACCCACAATGACCCAACCTCAGCCTCACACCCCACTGTCCCTACACACCCCACACTGACCCAACCCCAGCCCCCACCCCACTGTCCCTACACACCCCACACTGACCCAAACTCAGCCTCACATCCCATTGTCCCTACACACCCCACACTGACCCAACATCATCCTCCCACCCCACTGTCCCTACACACCCCACACTGACCCAACCTCTGCCTCACACCCCACTGTCCCTACACACCCCACACTGACCCAACGCCAACCCCCACCCCACTGTCCATACACACCCCACTCTGACCCAACCTCAGCCACACACCCCATTGTCCCTACACACCCCACACTGACCCAACCACAGCCATACACCCCATTGTCCCTACACACCCCACACTGACCCAACCTCAGCCTCACACCCCACTGTCCCTACACACCCCACACTGACCCAACCTCAGCCTCACACCCCAATGTTCCTACACACCCCACAATGACCCAACATCATCCCCACACCCCACTGTCCCTACACACCCCACACTGACCCAACCTCAGCCTCGCACACCACTGTCCCTAAACAACCCACAATGACCCAACCTCAGCCACACACCCCACTATCCCTACACAATCCACAATGACCCAACCTCAGCCCCCACCCAACTGTCCCTACACACCCCACACTTACCCAACCACAGCCTCACACCCCACTGTCCCTACACATCCCACACTGACCCAAACTCAGCCCCCACCCCACTGTCCCTACACACCCCACACTGACCCAACCTCAGCCTCACATCCCATTGTCCCTACACAACCCACAATGACCCAAACTCAGCCCCCCACCCCACTGTCCCTACACACCCCACACTGACCCAAACTCAGCGTCACACCCCACTGTCCCTACACATCCCACACTGACCCAACCTCAGCCCCCACCCCACTGTCCCTACACATCCCACACTGCCACAACCTCAGCCCCCACCCCACTGTCCCTACACATCCCACACTGACCCAACCTCAGCGCCCACCCCACTATCCCTACACATCCCACACTGACCCAACCTCAGCCTAACACCCCACTGTCCCTACACATCCCACACTGACCCAACCTCAGCCCCCCACCCCACTGTCCCTACACATCCAACACTGACCGAACCTCAGCCTCACACCCCACTGTACCTACACACCCCACACTGACCCACCTCAGCCACAGACCCCATTGTCCCTACACACCCCACACAGACCCAACCTCAGCCTCCCACCCCACTGTCCCTACACACCCTACAATGACCCAACCTCAGCCTCACACCCCACTGTCCCTACACACGCAACACTGACCCAACCTCAGCGCCCACCCCTCTGTCCCTACACAACCCACAATGACCCAACCTCAACCTCACACACCATTGTCCCTACACACCCCACACAGACCCAACCTCAGCCTCCCACCCCAATGTCCCTACACACCCTACAATGACCCAACCTCAGCCTCACACCCCAATGTCCCTACACACGCAACACTGACCCAACCTCAGCGCCCACCCCACTGTCCCTACACACCCCACACTGACCCAACATCAGCCTCGCACCCCACTGTCCCTACACAAACCACACTGACCCAACCCCAGCCCGCACCCCACTGTCCCTACACAACCCACACTGACACAACCTCAGCCTCACATCCAATGTCCCTAAACAACCCACAATGACCCAACCTCAGCCCCCACTCCACTGTCCCTACCCACCCCACACTGAACCAACCTCAGCCTCACACCCCACTGTCCCTACACATCCCACACTGACCCAACCTCAGCCCCCACCCCACTGTCCCTACACATCCCACACTGACCCAACCTCAGCCCTCCACCCACTGTCCCTACACATCCCACACTGACCCAACCTCAGCCCCCACCCCACTGTCCCTACACATCCCACACTGACCCAACCTCAGCCCCCACCCCACTGTCCCTACACATCCCACACTGACCCAACCTCAGCCCTCCACCCACTGTCCCTACACATCCCACACTGACCGAACCTCAGCCTCACACCCCACTGTACCTACACACCCCACACTGACCCAACCACAGCCCCCACCCCACTGTCCCTACACACCCCACACTGACACAACCTCAGCCGCCCAACCCCACTGTCCCTACACAACCCACAATGACCCAACCTCAGCCTCACACCCCACACTGACCCAACCTCAGCCCCCACCCCACTGTCCCTACACATCCCACACTGACCCAACCTCAGCCCCCACCCCACTGTCCCTACACACCCCACACTGACCCAACCTCAGCCTCACACCCCACTGTCCCTACACAACCCACAATGACCCAACCTCAGCCTCACACCCCACTGTTCCTACACACCCCACACTGACCCAACCTTAGCCCCCCACACCACTGTCCCTACACACCCCACACCGACCCAACCTCAGCCCCCCACCCCACTGTCCCTACACATCCCACACTGACCGAACCTCAGCCTCACACCCCACTGTACCTACACACCCGACACTGACCCAACCACAGCCCCCACCCCAATGTCCCTACACAACCCACAATGACCCAACCTCAGCCTCACACCCCACTGTCCCTACACACCCCACACTGACCCAACACCAGCCCACACCCCACTGTCCCTACACAACCCACACTGACACAACCTCAGCCTGACATCCCATTGTCCCTACACAACCCACAATGACCCAACCTAAGCCCCCACCCCACTGTCCCTACACACCCCACACTGACCCAAACTCAGCCCCCACCCCACTGTCACTACACACCCCACACTGACACAACCTCAGCCCCCCAAACCCACTGCCCCTACACAACCCACAATGACCCAACCCAAGCCTCACACCCCACACTGACCCAACCTCAGCCCCCACCCCACTGTCCCTACACATCCCACACTGACCCAACCCCAGCCCCCACCCCACTGTCCCTACACTCCCCACACTGACCCAACCTCAGCCTCACACCCCATTGTCCCTACACACCCCACACTGACCCAACCTCAGCCTCACACCCCACTGTCCCTACACACCCCACAATGACCCAACCTCAGTCTCACACCCCACTCTCCCTACACACTCCACACTGACCCAACCACAGACCCCACCCCACTGTCCCTACACACCCCACACTGACCCAAACTCAGCCTCGCACCCCACTGTCCCTACACAACCCACAATCACCCAACCTCAGCCTCACACCCCACTGTCCCTACACACCCCACACTGACCCAACCCCAGCCCCAACCCCACTGTCCCTCCACACCCCACACTGACCCAAACTCAGCCTCACATCCCATTGTCCCTACACACCCCACACTGACCCAACATCATCCTCCCACCCCACTGTCCCTACACACCCCACACTGACCCAACCTCAGTCTCACACCCCACTGTCCCTACACACCCCACACTGACCCAACCTCAACCCCCACACCACTGTCCCTACACACCCCACACTGACCCAACCTCAGCCCCCCAACCCACTGTCCCTACAATTTCCACACTGACCCAATCTCAGCCTCACTCCCCAATGTCCCTGCGCACCCCACACTGACCCAACCTCAGCCTCACACCCCACTGTCCCTACTCACCCCACACTGACTCAACCTCAGCCTCACACCCCACTGTCCCTACACACCCCACACTGACCCAACCTCAGCCCCCACCCCACTGTCCCTACACATCCCACACTGACCCAACCTCAGCCCCCACGCCACAGTCCCTACACATCCCGCACTGACCCAACCTCAGCCTCACACCCCACTGTCCCTACACAACCCTCACTGACCCAACCTCAGCCTCGCACCCCCACTGTCCCTACAATTTCCACACTGACCCAATCTCAGCCTCACTCCCCACTGTCCCTACACACCCCACACTGACCCAACCTCAGCCTCACACCCCACTGTCCCTACACACACCACACTGACACAACCTCAGCCTCACACCCCACTGTCCCTACACACCCCACACTGACCCAACCTCAGCCCCCACCCCACTGTCCCTACACATCCCACACTGACACAACATCAGCCTCACACCCCACTGTCCCTACACACCCCACACTGACCCAACCTCAGCCCCCACGCCACAGTCCCTACACATCCCGCACTGACGCAACCTCAGCCTCACACCCCACTGTCCCTACACATCCCACACTGACACAACTTCAGCCCCCCACCCCACTGTCCCTACACATCCCACACTGACCCAACCTCAGCCTCACACCCCACTGTACCTACACAGCCCACACTGACCCAACCTCAGCCCACCACCCCACTGTCCCTACACAACCTACAATGACCAAACCTCAACCTCACACCCCACACTGATCAAACCTCAGCCCCCACCCCACTGTCCCTACACATCCCACACTGACCCAACCCCAACCCCCACCCCACTGTCCATACACACCCCACTCTGACCCAACCTCAGCCACACACCCCATTGTCCCTACACACCCCACACTGACCCAACCTCAGTCTCACACCCCACTGTCCCTACACACCCCACACTGACCCAACCTCAGCCTCACACCCCAATGTTCCTACACACCCCACAATGACCCAACATCATCCCCCACCCCACTGTCCCTACACATCCCACACTGACCCAACCTCAGCCCTCCACCCACTGTCCCTACACATCCCACACTGACCCAACCTCAGCCCCCACCCCACTGTCCTTACACATCCCACATTGACCCAACCTCAGCCCCCACCCCACTGTCCCTACACATCCCACACTGACCCAACCTCAGCCCTCCACCCACTGTCCCTACACATCCCACAATGACCGAACCTCAGCCTCACACCCCACTGTACCTACACACCCCTCACTGACCCAACCACAGCCCCCACCCCACTGTCCCTACACATCCCACACTGACACAACCTCAGCCCCCACCCCACTGTCCCTACACATCCCACACTGACCCAACCTCAGCCCCCACCCCACTATCCCTACACATCCCACACTGACCCAACCTCAGCCTAACACCCCACTGTCCCTACACATCCCACACTGACCCAACCTCAGCCCCCCACCCCCACTGTCCCTACACATCCAACACTGACCGAACCTCAGCCTCACACCCCACTGTACCTACACACCCCACACTGACCCACCTCAACCACAGACCCCATTGTCCCTACACACCCCACACTGACCCAACCTCAGCCTCACACCCCACTGTCCCTACACACCCCACAATGACCCAACCTCAGTCTCACACCCCACTCTCCCTACACACTCCACACTGACCCAACCTCAGACCCCACCCCACTGTCCCTACACACCCCACACTGACCCAAACTCAGCCTCGCACCCCACTGTCCCTACACAACCCACAATGACCCAACCTCAGCCTCACACCCCACTGTCCCTACACACCCCACACTGACCCAACCCCAGCCCCCACCCCACTGTCCCTACACACCCCACACTGACCCAAACTCAGCCTCACATCCCATTGTCCCTACACACCCCACACTGACCCAACATCATCCTCCCACCCCACTGTCCCTACACACCCCACACTGACCCAACCTCAGCCCCCCAACCCACTGTCCCTACAATTTCCACACTGACCCGATCTCAGCCTCACTCTCCAATGTCCCTGCGCACCCCACACTGACCCAACCTCAGCCTCACACCCCACTGTCCCTACACAACCCTCACTGACCCAACCTCAGCCTCGCACCCCACTGTCCCTACAATTTCAACACTGACCCAATCTCAGCCTCACTCCCCACTGTCCCTAAACACCCCACACTGACCCAACCTCAGCCTCACACCCCACTGTCCCTACAATTTCCACACTGACCCAATCTCAGCCTCACTCCCCACTGTCCCTACACACCCCACACTGACCCAACCTCAGCCTCACACCCCACTGTCCCTACACACCCCACACTGACCCAACCTCAGCCTCACACCCCACTGTCCCTACACACCCCACACTGACCCAACATCATCCTCCCACCCCACTGTCCCTACACACCCCACACTGACCCAACCTCAGCCTCACACCCCACTGTCCCTACACACCCCACACTGACCCAACCTCAACCCCCACACCACTGTCCCTACACACCCCACACTGACCCAACCTCAGCCCCCCAACCCACTGTCCCTACAATTTCCACAGTGACCCAATCTCAGCCTCACTCCCCAATGTCCCTGCGCACCCCACACTGACCCAACCTCAGCCCCCACCCCACTGTCCCTTCACAACCCTCACTGACCCAAACTCAGCCTCGCACCCCACTGTCCCTACAATTTCAACACTGACCCAATCACAGCCTCACTCCCCACTGTCCCTACACACCCCACACTGACCCAACCTCAGCCTCACACCCCACTGTCCCTACACACACCACACTGACACAACCTCAGCCTCACACCCCACTGTCCCTACACACCCCACACTGTCCCAACCTCAGCCCCCACCCCACTGTCCCTACACATCCCACACTGACCCAACCTCAGCCCCCACGCCACAGTCCCTACACATCCCGCACTGACCCAACCTCAGCCTCACTCCCCACTGTCCCTACACAACCCTCACTGACCCAAACTCAGCCTCGCACCCCACTGTCCCTACAATTTCCACACTGACCCAATCTCAGCCTCACTCCCCACTGTCCCTACACACACCACACTGACACAACCTCAGCCTCACACCCCACTGTCCCTACACACCCCACACTGACCCAACCTCAGCCCCCACCCCACTGTCCCTACACATCCCACACTGACACAACCTCAGCCTCACACCCCACTGTCCCTACACACCCCACACTGACCCAACCTCAGCCCCCACCCCACTGTCCCTACACATCCCACACTGACACAACCTCAGCCTCACACCCCACTGTCCCTACACACCCCACACTGACCCAACCTCAGCCCCCCACCCCACTGTCCCTACAAATCCCACACTGACCCAACCTCAGCCTCACACCCCACTGTCCCTACACATCCCACACTGACCCAACCACAGACCCCACCCCACTGTCCCTACACACCCCACACTGACCCAACCTCAGCCCCCACCCCTCTGTCCCTACACATCCCACACTGACCCAACCACAGACCCCACCCCACTGTCCCTACACATCCCACACTGACCCAACCTCAGCCCCCACCCCTCTGTCCCTACACACCCCACACTGACCCAACCACAGACCCCACCCCACTGTCCCTACACACCCCACACTGACCCAACCTCAGCCCCCACCCCTCTGTCCCTACACACCCCACACTGACCCAACCACAGACCCCACCCCACTGTCCCTACACATCCCACACTGACCCAACCTCAGCCTCACACCCCACTGTCCCTACACATCCCACACTGACCCAACCACAGACCCCACCCCACTGTCCCTACACACCCCACACTGACCCAACCTCAGACCCCACCCCACTGTCCCTACACATCCCACACTGACCCAACCTCAGCCCCCCACCCCACTGTCCCTACACATCCCACACTGACCCAACCTCAGCCTCACACCCCACTGTCCCTACACATCCCACACTGACCCAACCTCAGCCTCACACCCCACTGTCCCTACACACACCACACTGACCCAACCTCAGCCCCCACGCCACTGTCCCTACACATCCCACACTGACCCAACCTCAGCCCCCCACCCCACTGTCCCTACACATCCCACACTGACCCAACCTCAGCCTCACACCCCACTGTCCCTACACATCCCACACTGACCCAACCTCAGCCTCACACCCCACTGTCCCTACACATCCCACACTGACCCAACCTCAGCCCCCCACCCCACTGTCCCTACACACCCCACACTGACCCAACCTCAGCCTCACACACCACTGTCCCTACACACCCCACACTGACCCAACCTCAACCCCCACACCACTGTCCCTACACACCCCACACTGACCCAACCTCAGCCCCCCAACCCACTGTCCCTACAATTTCCACACTGACCCAATCTCAGCCTCACTCCCCAATGTCCCTGCGCACCCCACACTGACCCAACCTCAGCCTCACACCCCACTGTCCCTACTCACCCCACACTGACACAACCTCAGCCTCACACCCCACTGTCCCTACACACCCCACACTGACCCAACCTCAGCCCCCACCCCACTGTCCCTACACATCCCACACTGACCCAACCTCAGCCCCCACGCCACAGTCCCTACACATCCCGCACTGACCCAACCTCAGCCTCACACCCCACTGTCCCTACACAACCCTCACTGACCCAACCTCAGCCTCGCACCCCACTGTCCCTACAATTTCCACACTGACCCAATCTCAGCCTCACACCCCACTGTCCCTACACACACCACACTGACACAACCTCAGCCTCACACCCCACTGTCCCTACACACCCCACACTGACCCAACCTCAGCCCCCACGCCACAGTCCCTACACATCCCACACTGACCCAACCTCAGCCTCACACCCCACTGTCCCTACACATCCCACACTGACACAACCTCAGCCCCCCACCCAACTGTCCCTACACATACCACACTGACCCAACCTCAGCCTCACACCCCACTGTCCCTACACAGCCCACACTGACCCAACCTCAGCCCACCACCCCACTGTCCCTACACAACCTACAATGACCAAACCTCAACCTCACACCCCACACTGATCAAACCTCAGCCCCCACCCCACTGTCCCTACACATCCCACACTGACCCAACCCCAACCCCCACCCCACTGTCCATACACACCCCACTCTGACCCAACCTCAGCCACACACCCCATTGTCCCTACACACCCCACACTGACCCAACCTCAGCCATACACCCCACTGTCCCTACACACCCCACACTGACCCAACCTCAGCCCCCACGCCACAGTCCCTACACATCCCACACTGACCCAACCTCAGCCTCACACCCCACTGTCCCTACACATCCCACACTGACACAACCTCAGCCTCACACCCCACTGTCCCTACACACCCCACACTGACCCAACCTCAGCCCCCACGCCACAGTCCCTACACATCCCACACTGACCCAACCTCAGCCTCACACCCCACTGTCCCTACACATCCCACACTGACACAACCTCAGCCCCCCACCCAACTGTCCCTACACATACCACACTGACCCAACCTCAGCCTCACACCCCACTGTCCCTACACAGCCCACACTGACCCAACCTCAGCCCACCACCCCACTGTCCCTACACAACCTACAATGACCAAACCTCAACCTCACACCCCACACTGATCAAACCTCAGCCCCCACCCCACTGTCCCTACACATCCCACACTGACCCAACCCCAACCCCCACCCCACTGTCCATACACACCCCACTCTGACCCAACCTCAGCCACACACCCCATTGTCCCTACACACCCCACACTGACCCAACCTCAGCCATACACCCCATTGTCCCTACACACCCCACACTGACCCAACCTCAGCCTCACACCCCACTGTCCCTACACACCCCACGCTGACCCAACCTCAGCCTCACACCCCAATGTTCCTACACACCCCACAATGACCCAACATCATCCCCCACCCCACTGTCCCTACACACCCCACAATGACCCAACATCATCCCCCACCCCACTGTCCATACACACCCCACACTGACCCAACCTCAGCCATACACCCCATTGTCCCTACACACCCCACACTGACCCAACCTCAGCCTCACACCCCACTGTCCCTACACACCCCACACTGACCCAACCTCAGCCTCGCACACCACTGTCCCTAAACAACCCACAATGACCCAACCTCAGCCACACACCCCACTATCCCTACACAATCCACAATGACCCAACCTCAGCCCCCACCCAACTGTCCCTACACACCCCACACTGACCCAACCTCAGCCTCACACCCCACTGTTCCTACACACCCCACACTGACCCAACCTCAGCCCCCCACCCCACTGTCCCTACACACCCCACACTGACCCAACATCATCCTCACACCCCACTGTCCCTACACACCCCACACTGAACCAACCTCAGCCTCACACCCCACTGTCCCTACACACCCCACAATGACCCAACCTCAACCCCCACACCACTGTCCCTACACACCCCACACTGACCCAATCTCAGCCCCCCAACCCACCGTCCCTACAATTTCCACACTGACCCAATCTCAGCCTCACTCCCCAATGTCCCTGCGCAACCCACACTGACCCAACCTCAGCCTCACACCCCACTGTCCCTACACAACCCTCACTGACCCAACCTCAGCCTCGCACCCCACTGTCCCTACAATTTCCACACTGACCCAATCTCAGCCTCACTCCCCACTGTCCCTACACACCCCACACTAACCCAACCTCAGCCTCACACCCCACTGTCCCTACACACACCACACTGACACAACCTCAGCCTCACACCCCACTGTCCCTACACACCCCACACTGACCCAACCTCAGCCCCCACCCCACTGTCCCTACACACCCCACACTGACACAACCTCAGCCCCCCAACCCCACTGTCCCTTCGCAACCCACAATGACCCAACCTCAGCCTCACACCCCACACTGACCCAACCTCAGCCCCCACCACACTGTCCCTACACATCCCACACTGACCCAACCCCAGCCCCCACCCCACTGTCCCTACACACCCCACACTGACCCAACCTCAGCCTCACACCCCACTGTCCCTACACACCCCACACTGACCAAACCTCAGTCTCACACCCCACTCTCCCTTCACACTCCACACTGACCCAACCTCAGCCCACACCCCACTGTCCCTACACACCCCACACTGACCCAACCTCAGCCTCGCACCCCACTGTCCCTACACAGCCCACAATGACCCAACCTCAGCCTCGCACCCCACTGTCCCTACACAACCCACAATGACCCAACCTCAGCCTCACACCCCACTGTCCCTACACACCCCACACTGACCCAACCCCAGCCCCCACCCCACTGTCCCTACACACCCCACACTGACCCTACCTCAGCCTCACATCCCATTGTCCCTACACACCCCACACTGACCCAACCTCAGCCTCACACCCCATTGTCCCTACACACCCCACACTGACCAAACCTCAGCCTCACACCGAACTGTCCCTACATACCCCACAATGACCCAACCACAGTCTCAGACCCCACTCTCCCTACACAGTCCACACTGACCCAACCTCAGCCCCCACCCCACTGTCCCTACACACCCCACACTGACCCAACCTCAGCCTCACACCCCACTGTCCCTACACAACCCACAATGACCCAACCTCAGCCTCACACCCCACTGTTCCTACACACCCCACACTTACCCAACCTCAGCCCCCCACCCCACTGTCCCTACACACCCCCACACTGACCCAACCTCAGCCCCCCACCCCACTGTCCCTACATATCCCACACTGACCGAACCTCAGCCTCACACCCCACTGTACCTACACACCCGACACTGACCCAACCACAGCCCCCACCCCAATGTCCCTACACAACCCACAATGACCCAACCTCAGCCTCACACCCCACTGTCCCTACACACACCACACTGACCCAACACCAGCCCACACCCCACTGTCCCTACACAACCCACACTGACACAACCTCAGCCCCCCAACCCCACTGTCCCTACACAACCCACAATGACCCAACCTCAGCCCCCACCCCACTGTCCCTACACACCCCACACTTACCCAACCACAGCCTCACACCCCACTGTCCCTACACATCCCACACTGACCCAAACTCAGCCCCCACCCCACTGTCCCTACACACCCCACACTGACCCACCTCAGCCACAGACCCCATTGTCCCTACACACCCCACACAGACCCAACCTCAGCCTCACACCCCAATGTCCCTACACACCCTACAATGACCCAACCTCAGCCTCACACCCCACTGTCCCTACGCACGCAACACTGACCCAACCTCAGCGCCCTCCCCACTGTCCCTACACACCCCACACTGACCCAACATCAGCCTCGCACCCCACTGTCCCTACACAACCCACACTGACCCAACCCCAGCCCGCACCCCACTGTCCCTACACAACCCACACTGACACAACCTCAGCCTCACATCCCATTGTCCCTAAACAACCCACAATGACCCAACCTCAGCCCCCACCCCACTGTCCCTACACACCCCACACTGACCCAACCTCAGCCTCACACCCCACTGTCCCTACACATCCCACACTGACCCAACCTCAGCCCCCACCCCACTGTCCCTACACATCCCACACTGACCCAACCTCAGCCCTCCACCCACTGTCCCTACACATCCCACACTGACCCAACCTCAGCCCCCACCCCACTGTCCCTACACATCCCACACTGACCCAACCTCAGCCCCCACCCCACTGTCCCTACACATCCCACACTGACCCAACCTCAGCCCTCCACCCACTGTCCCTACACATCCCACACTGACCGAACCTCAGCCCCCCAACCCCACTGTCCCTACACAACCCACAATGACCCAACCTCAGCCTCACACCCCACACTGACCGAACCTCAGCCCCCACCCCACTGTCCCTACACATCCCACACTGACCCAACCCCAGCCCCCACCCCACTGTCCCTACACACCCCACACTGACCCAACCTCAGCCTCACTCCCCATTGTCCCTACACACCCCACACTGACCCAACCTCAGCCTCGCACACCACTGTCCCTACACAACCCACAATGACCCAACCTCAGCCTCACACCCCACTGTCCCTGCACACCCCACACTGACCCAACCCCAGCCCCCACCCCACTGTCCCTACACACCCCACACTGACCCAACCTCAGCCTCACATCCCATTGTCCCTACACACCCCACACTGAGCCAACCTCAGCCTCACACCCCACTGTCCCTACACACCCCACACTGACCAAACCTCAGCCTCACACCGCACTGTCCCTACATACCCCACAACGACCCAACCTCAGTCTCAGACCCCACTGTCCCTACACACCCCACACTGACCCAACCTCAGTCTCAGACCCCACTGTCCCTACATACCCCACAATGACCCAACCTCAGTCTCAGACCCCACTCTCCCTACACACGCAACACTGACCCAACCTCAGCCCCCACCCCACTGTCCCTACACACCCCACACTGACCCAACCTCAGCCTCACACCCCACTGTCCCTACACAACCCACAATGACCCAACCTCAGCCTCACACCCCACTGTTCCTACACACCCCACACTGACCCAACCTCAGCCTCACACCCCACTGTCCCTACACACACCACACTGACACAACCTCAGCCTCACACCCCACTGTCCCTACACACCCCACACTGACCCAACCTCAGCCTCACACCCCAATGTTCCTACACACCCCACAATGACCCAACATCATCCCCCACCCCACTGTCCCTACACACCCCACAATGACCCAACATCATCCCCCACCCCACTGTCCATACACACCCCACACTGACCCAACCTCAGCCATACACCCCATTGTCCCTACACACCCCACACTGACCCAACCTCAGCCTCACACCCCACTGTCCCTACACACCCCACACTGACCCAACCTCAGCCTCGCACACCACTGTCCCTAAACAACCCACAATGACCCAACCTCAGCCACACACCCCACTATCCCTACACAATCCACAATGACCCAACCTCAGCCCCCACCCAACTGTCCCTACACACCCCACACTGACCCAACCTCAGCCTCACACCCCACTGTTCCTACACACCCCACACTGACCCAACCTCAGCCCCCCACCCCACTGTCCCTACACACCCCACACTGACCCAACATCATCCTCACACCCCACTGTCCCTACACACCCCACACTGAACCAACCTCAGCCTCACACCCCACTGTCCCTACACACCCCACAATGACCCAACCTCAACCCCCACACCACTGTCCCTACACACCCCACACTGACCCAATCTCAGCCCCCCAACCCACCGTCCCTACAATTTCCACACTGACCCAATCTCAGCCTCACTCCCCAATGTCCCTGCGCAACCCACACTGACCCAACCTCAGCCTCACACCCCACTGTCCCTACACAACCCTCACTGACCCAACCTCAGCCTCGCACCCCACTGTCCCTACAATTTCCACACTGACCCAATCTCAGCCTCACTCCCCACTGTCCCTACACACCCCACACTAACCCAACCTCAGCCTCACACCCCACTGTCCCTACACACACCACACTGACACAACCTCAGCCTCACACCCCACTGTCCCTACACACCCCACACTGACCCAACCTCAGCCCCCACCCCACTGTCCCTACACACCCCACACTGACACAACCTCAGCCCCCCAACCCCACTGTCCCTTCGCAACCCACAATGACCCAACCTCAGCCTCACACCCCACACTGACCCAACCTCAGCCCCCACCACACTGTCCCTACACATCCCACACTGACCCAACCCCAGCCCCCACCCCACTGTCCCTACACACCCCACACTGACCAAACCTCAGTCTCACACCCCACTCTCCCTTCACACTCCACACTGACCCAACCTCAGCCCACACCCCACTGTCCCTACACACCCCACACTGACCCAACCTCAGCCTCGCACCCCACTGTCCCTACACAGCCCACAATGACCCAACCTCAGCCTCGCACCCCAGTGTCCCTACACAACCCACAATGACCCAACCTCAGCCTCACACCCCACTGTCCCTACACACCCCACACTGACCCAACCCCAGCCCCCACCCCACTGTCCCTACACACCCCACACTGACCCTACCTCAGCCTCACATCCCATTGTCCCTACACACCCCACACTGACCCAACCTCAGCCTCACACCCCATTGTCCCTACACACCCCACACTGACCAAACCTCAGCCTCACACCGAACTGTCCCTACATACCCCACAATGACCCAACCACAGTCTCAGACCCCACTCTCCCTACACAGTCCACACTGACCCAACCTCAGCCCCCACCCCACTGTCCCTACACACCCCACACTGACCCAACCTCAGCCTCACACCCCACTGTCCCTACACAACCCACAATGACCCAACCTCAGCCTCACACCCCACTGTTCCTACACACCCCACACTTACCCAACCTCAGCCCCCCACCCCACTGTCCCTACACACCCCACACTGACCCAACCTCAGCCCCCCACCCCACTGTCCCTACATATCCCACACTGACCGAACCTCAGCCTCACACCCCACTGTACCTACACACCCGACACTGACCCAACCACAGCCCCCACCCCAATGTCCCTACACAACCCACAATGACCCAACCTCAGCCTCACACCCCACTGTCCCTACACACACCACACTGACCCAACACCAGCCCACACCCCACTGTCCCTACACAACCCACACTGACACAACCTCAGCCCCCCAACCCCACTGTCCCTACACAACCCACAATGACCCAACCTCAGCCCCCACCCCACTGTCCCTACACACCCCACACTTACCCAACCACAGCCTCACACCCCACTGTCCCTACACATCCCACACTGACCCAAACTCAGCCCCCACCCCACTGTCCCTACACACCCCACACTGACCCACCTCAGCCACAGACCCCATTGTCCCTACACACCCCACACAGACCCAACCTCAGCCTCACACCCCAATGTCCCTACACACCCTACAATGACCCAACCTCAGCCTCACACCCCACTGTCCCTACGCACGCAACACTGACCCAACCTCAGCGCCCTCCCCACTGTCCCTACACACCCCACACTGACCCAACATCAGCCTCGCACCCCACTGTCCCTACACAACCCACACTGACCCAACCCCAGCCCGCACCCCACTGTCCCTACACAACCCACACTGACACAACCTCAGCCTCACATCCCATTGTCCCTAAACAACCCACAATGACCCAACCTCAGCCCCCACCCCACTGTCCCTACACACCCCACACTGACCCAACCTCAGCCTCACACCCCACTGTCCCTACACATCCCACACTGACCCAACCTCAGCCCCCACCCCACTGTCCCTACACATCCCACACTGACCCAACCTCAGCCCTCCACCCACTGTCCCTACACATCCCACACTGACCCAACCTCAGCCCCCACCCCACTGTCCCTACACATCCCACACTGACCCAACCTCAGCCCCCACCCCACTGTCCCTACACATCCCACACTGACCCAACCTCAGCCCTCCACCCACTGTCCCTACACATCCCACACTGACCGAACCTCAGCCCCCCAACCCCACTGTCCCTACACAACCCACAATGACCCAACCTCAGCCTCACACCCCACACTGACCGAACCTCAGCCCCCACCCCACTGTCCCTACACATCCCACACTGACCCAACCCCAGCCCCCACCCCACTGTCCCTACACACCCCACACTGACCCAACCTCAGCCTCACTCCCCATTGTCCCTACACACCCCACACTGACCCAACCTCAGCCTCGCACACCACTGTCCCTACACAACCCACAATGACCCAACCTCAGCCTCACACCCCACTGTCCCTACACACCCCACACTGACCCAACCCCAGCCCCCACCCCACTGTCCCTACACACCCCACACTGACCCAACCTCAGCCTCACATCCCATTGTCCCTACACACCCCACACTGAGCCAACCTCAGCCTCACACCCCACTGTCCCTACACACCCCACACTGACCAAACCTCAGCCTCACACCGCACTGTCCCTACATACCCCACAACGACCCAACCTCAGTCTCAGACCCCACTGTCCCTACACACCCCACACTGACCCAACCTCAGTCTCAGACCCCACTGTCCCTACATACCCCACAATGACCCAACCTCAGTCTCAGACCCCACTCTCCCTACACACGCAACACTGACCCAACCTCAGCCCCCACCCCACTGTCCCTACACACCCCACACTGACCCAACCTCAGCCTCACACCCCACTGTCCCTACACAACCCACAATGACCCAACCTCAGCCTCACACCCCACTGTTCCTACACACCCCACACTGACCCAACCTCAGCCTCACACCCCACTGTCCCTACACACACCACACTGACACAACCTCAGCCTCACACCCCACTGTCCCTACACACCCCACACTGACCCAACCTCAGCCCCCACCCCACTGTCCCTACACATCCCACACTGACACAACCTCAGCCTCACACCCCACTGTCCCTACACACCCCACACTGACCCAACCTCAGCCCCCACGCCACAGTCCCTACACATCCCGCACTGACGCAACCTCAGCCTCACACCCCACTGTCCCTACACATCCCACACTGACCCAACCTCAGCCCACCACCCCACTGTCCCTACACAACCTACAATGACCAAACCTCAACCTCACACCCCACAATGACCCAACCTCTGTCTCAGACCCCACTGTCCCTGCACACACCACACTGACACAACCTCAGCCTCACACCCCACTGTCCCTACACACCCCACACTGACCCAACCTCAGCCTCACACCCCACTGTCCCTACACACACCACACTGACACAACCTCAGCCTCACACCCCACTGTCCCTACACACCCCACACTGACCCAACCTCAGCCCCCACCCCACTGTCCCTACACATCCCACACTGACACAACCTCAGCCTCACACCCCACTTTCCCTACACACCCCACACTGACCCAACCTCAGCCCCCACGCCACAGTCCCTACACATCCCGCACTGACGCAACCTCAGCCTCACACCCCACTGTCCCTACACATCCCACAATGACCCAACCTCAGCCCCCACCCCACTGTCCGTACACACCCCACACTTACCCAACCTCAGCCTCACACCCCACTGTCCCTACACATCCCACACTGACCCAAACTCAGCCCCCACCCCACTGTCCCTACATATCCCACACTGACCCAACCTCAGCCTCACATCCCATTGTCCCTACACACCCCACACTGACCCAACCTCAGCCCCCACCCCACTGTCCCTACACACCCCACACTGACCCAACCTCAGCCTCACATCCCATTGTCCCTACACAACCCACAATGACCCAAACTCAGCCCCCCACCCCACTGTCCCTACACACCCCACACTGACCCAAACTCAGCGTCACACCCCACTGTCCCTACACATCCCACACTGACACAACCTCAGCCCCCACCCCACTGTCCCTGCACGTCCCACACTGACCCAACCTCAGCCCCCACCCCACTATCCCTACACATCCCACACTGACCCAACCTCAGCCTAACACCCCACTGTCCCTACACATCCCACACTGACCCAACCTCAGCCCCCCACCCCACTGTCCCTACACATCCCACACTGACCGAACCTCAGCCTCACACCCCACTGTACCTACACACCCCACACTGACACAACCACAGCCCCCAACCCACTGTCCCTACACACCCCACACTGACCCACCTCAGCCACAGACCCCATTGTCCCTACACACCCCACACAGACCCAACCTCAGCCTCACACCCCAATGTCCCTACACACCCTACAATGACCCAACCTCAGCCTCACACCCCACTGTCCCTACACACGCAACACTGACCCAACCTCAGCGCCCACCCCACTGTCCCTACACACCCCATACTGACCCAACATCAGCCTCGCACCCCACTGTCCCTACACAACCCACACTGACCCAACACCAGCCCGCACCCCACTGTCCCTACACAACCCACACTGACACAACCTCAGCCTCACATCCCATTGTCCCTAAACAACCCACAATGACCCAACCTCAGCCCCCACCCCACTGTCCCTACACACCCCACACTGACCCAACCTCAGCCTCACACCCCACTGTTCCTACACATCCCACACTGACCCATCCTCAGCCCCCACCCCACTGTCCCTACACATCCCACACTGACCCAACCTCAGCCCTCCACCCACTGTCCCTACACATCCCACACTGACCCAACCTCAGCCCCCACCCCACTGTCCCTACACATCCCACACTGACCCAACCTCAGCCCCCACCCCACTGTCCCTACACATCCCACACTGACCCAACCTCAGCCCTCCACCCACTGTCCCTACACATCCCACACTGACCGAACCTCAGCCCCCCAACCCCACTGTCCCTACACAACCCACAATGACCCAACCTCAGCCTCACACCCCACACTGACCCAACCCCAGCCCCCACCCCACTGTCCCTACACACCCCACACTGACCCAACCTCAGCCTCACTCCCCATTGTCCCTACACACCCCACACTGACCCAACCTCAGCCTCACACCCCTCTGTCCCTACACACCCCACACTGACCCAACCTCAGTCTCAGACCCCACTCTCCCTACACACTCCACACTGACCCAAGCTCAGCCCCCACCCCACTGTCCCTACACACCCCACACTGACCCAACCTCAGCCTCGCACCCCACTGTCCCTACACAACCCACAATGACCCAACCTCAGCCTCACACCCCACTGTCCCTACACACCCCACACTGACCCAACCCCAGCCCCCACCCCACTGTCCCTACACACCCCACACTGACCCAACCTCAGCCTCACATCCCATTGTCCCTACACACCCCACACTGACCCAACCTCAGCCTCACACCCCACTGTCCCTACACACCCCACACTGACCAAACCTCAGCCTCACACCGCACTGTCCCTACATACCCCACAATGACCCAACCGCAGTCTCAGACCCCACTGTCCCTACACACCCCACACTGACCCAACCTCAGTCTCAGACCCCACTGTCCCTACATACCCCACAATGACCCAACCTCAGTCTCAGAACCCACTCTCCCTACACACGCAACACTGACCCAACCTCAGCCCCCACCCCACTGTCCCTACACACCCCACACTGACCCAACCTCAGCCTCACACCCCACTGTCCCTACACAACCCACAATGACCCAACCTCAGCCTCACACCCCACTGTTCCTACACACCCCACACTGACCCAACCTCAGCCTCACACCCCACTGTCCCTACACACACCACACTGACACAACCTCAGCCTCACACCCCACTGTCCCTACACACCCCACACTGACCCAACCTCAGCCCCCACCCCACTGTCCCTACACATCCCACACTGACACAACCTCAGCCGCACACCCCACTGTCCCTACACACCCCACACTGACCCAACCTCAGCCCCCCACCCCACTGTCCCTACACATCCCACACTGACCCAATCTCAGCCTCACACCCCACTGTACCTACACAGCCCACACTGACCCAACCTCAGCCCACCACCCCACTGTCCCTACACAACCTACAATGACCAAACCTCAACCTCACACCCCACAATGACCCAACCTCAGTCTCAGACCCCACTGTCCCTACACACACCACACTGACACAACCTCAGCCTCACACCCCACTGTCCCTACACACCCCACACTGACCCAACCTCAGCCTCACAACCCACTGTCCCTACACACACCACACTGACACAACCTCAGCCTGACACCCCACTGTCCCTACACACCCCACACTGACCCAACCTCAGCCCCCACCCCACTGTCCCTACACATCCCACACTGACACAACCTCAGCCTCACACCGCACTGTCCCTACACACCCCACACTGACCCAACCTCAGCCTCACACCCCAATGTTCCTACACACCCCACAATGACCCAACATCATCCCCACACCCCACTGTCCCTACACACCCCACACTGACCCAACCTCAGCCTCGTACACCACTGTCCCTAAACAACCCACAATGACCCAACCTCAGCCTCACACCCCACTGTTTCTACACACCCCACACTGACCCAACCTCAGCCCCCCACCCCACAGTCCCTACACACCCCACACTGACCCAACATCATCCTCACACCCCACTGTCCCTACACACCCCACACTGACCCAACCTCAGCCTCACACCCCACTGTCCCTACACACCCCACAATGACCCAACCTCAACCCCCACACCACTGTCCCTACACACCCCACACTGACCCAACCTCAGCCCCCCAACCCACTGTCCCTACAATTTCCACACTGACCCAATCTCAGCCTCACTCCCCAATGTCCCTGCGCACCCCACACTGACCCAACCTCAGCCTCACACCCCACTGTCCCTACACAACCCTCACTGACCCAACCTCAGCCTCGCACCCCACTGTCCCTACACACACCACACTGACACAACCTCAGCCTCACACCCCACTGTCCCTACACACCCCACACTGACCCAACCTCAGCCCCCACCCCACTGTCCCTACACATCCCACACTGACCCAACCTCAGCCCCCACCCCACTGTCCCTACACATCCCACACTGACCCAACCTCAGCCCCCACGCCACAGTCCCTACACATCCCGCCCTGACCCAACCTCAGCCCCCCACCCCACTGTCCCTACACATCCCACACTGACCCAACCTCAGCCTCACACCCCACTGTACCTACACAGCCCACACTGACCCAACCTCAGCCCACCACCCCACTGTCCCTACACAAACTACAATGACCAAACCTCAACCTCACACCCCACAATGTCCCAACCTCAGTCTCAGACCCCACTGTCCCTACACACACCACACTGACACAACCTCAGCCTCACACCCCACTGTCCCTACACACCCCACACTGACCCAACCTCAGCCTCACACCCCACTGTCCCTACACACACCACACTGACACAACCTCAGCCTCACACCCCACTGTCCCTACACACCCCACACTGACCCAACCTCAGCCCCCACCCCACTGTCCCTACACATCCCACACTGACACAACCTCAGCCTCACACCCCACTGTCCCTACACACCCCACACTGACCCAACCTCAGCCCCCACCCCACTGTCCCTACACATCCCACACTGATGCAACCTCAGCCTCACACCCCACTGTCCCTACACATCCCACAATGACCCAACCTCAGCCCCCACCCCACTGTCCCTACACACCCCACACTTACCCAACCACAGCCTCACACCCCACTGTCCCTACACATCCCACACTGACACAAACTCAGCCCCCACCCCACTGTCCCAACACACCCCACACTGACCCAACCTCAGCCTCACATCCCATTGTCCCTACACAACCCACAATGACCCAAACTCAGCCCCCCACCCCACTGTCCCTACACACCCCACACTGACCCAAACTCAGCGTCACACCCCACTGTCCCTACACATCCCACACTGACACAACCTCAGCCCCCACCCCACTGTCCCTGCACATCCCACACTGACCCAACCTCAGCCCCCACCCCACTATCCCTACACATCCCACACTGACCCAACCTCAGCCTAACACCCCACTGTCCCTACACATCCCACACTGACCCAACCTCAGCCCCCCACCCCACTGTCCCTACACATCCCACACTGACCGAACCTCAGCCTCACACCCCACTGTACCTACATACCCCACACTGACACAACCACAGCCCCCACCCCACTGTCCCTACACACCCCACACTGACCCACCTCAGCCACAGACCCCATTGTCCCTACACACCCCACACAGACCCAACCTCAGCCTCACACCCCAATGTCCCTACACACCCTACAATGACCCAACCTCAGCCGCACAACCCACTGTCCCTACACACGCAACACTGACCCAACCTCAGCGCCCACCCCACTGTCCCTACACACCCCACACTGACCCAACATCAGCCTCGCACCCCACTGTCCCTACACAACCCACACTGACCCAACCCCAGCCCGCACCCCACTGTCCCTACACAACCCACACTGACACAACCTCAGCCTCACATCCCATTGTCCCTACACACCCCACACTGACCCAACCTCAGCCTCACACCCCACTGTCCCTACACACCCCACACTGACCAAACCTCAGCCTCACACCGCACTGTCCCTACATACCCCACAATGACCCAACCTCAGTCTCAGACCCCACTGTCCCTACACACCCCACACTGACCCAACCTCAGTCTCAGACCCCACTGTCCCTACATACCCCACAATGACCCAACCTCAGTCTCAGACCCCACTCTCCCTACACACGCAACACTGAACCAACCTCAGCCCCCACCCCACTGTCCCTACACACCCCACACTGACCCAACCTCAGCCTCACACCCCACTGTCCCTACACAACCCACAATGACCCAACCTCAGCCTCACACCCCACTGTTCCTACACACCCCACACAGACCCAACCTCAGCCTCACACCCCACTGTCCCTACACACACCACACTGACACAACCTCAGCCTCACACCCCACTGTCCCTACACACCCCACACTGACCCAACCTCAGCCCCCACCCCACTGTCCCTACACATCCCACACTGACACAACCTCAGCCTCACACCCCACTGTCCCTACACACCCCACACTGACCCAACCTCAGCCCCCACGCCACAGTCCCTACACATCCCGCACTGACGCAACCTCAGCCTCACACCCCACTGTCCCTACACACCCCACACTGACCCAACCTCAGCCCCCACGCCACAGTCCCTACACATCCCGCACTGACGCAACCTCAGCCTCACACCCCACTGTCCCTACACACCCCACACTGACCCAACCTCAGCCCCCACGCCACAGTCCCTACACATCCCGCACTGACGCAACCTCAGCCTCACACCCCACTGTACCTACACAGCCCACACTGACCCAACCTCAGCCCACCACCCCACTGTCCCTACACAACCTACAATGACCAAACCTCAACCTCACACCCCACAATGACCCAACCTCAGTCTCAGACCCCACTGTCCCTACACACACCACACTGACACAACCTCAGCCTCACACCCCACTGTCCCTACACACCCCACACTGACCCAACCTCAGCCTCACAC
This sequence comes from Hemitrygon akajei, assembly GCF_048418815.1. Classification (NCBI taxonomy): domain Eukaryota; kingdom Metazoa; phylum Chordata; class Chondrichthyes; order Myliobatiformes; family Dasyatidae; genus Hemitrygon; species Hemitrygon akajei. The sequence goes on along the minus strand of NC_133139.1, from coordinate 66,002,745 downwards.
CCCACTGTCCCTACACACACCACACTGACACAACCTCAGCCTCACACCCCACTGTCCCTACACACCCCACACTGACCCAACCTCAGCCCCCACCCCACTGTCCCTACACATCCCACACTGACTCAACCTCAGCCTCACACCCCACTGTCCCTACACACCCCACACTGACCCAACCTCAGCCCCCACGCCACAGTCCCTAAACATCCCGCACTGACCCAACCTCAGCCCCCCACCCCACTGTCCCTACACATCCCACACTGACCCAACCTCAGCCCCCCACCCCACTGTCCCTACACATCCCACACTGACCCAACCTCAGCCTCACACCCCACTGTACCTACACAGCCCACACTGACCCAACCTCAGCCCACCACCCCACTGTCCCTACACAACCTACAATGACCAAACCTCAACCTCACACCCCACACTGACCAAACCTCAGCCCCCACCCCACTGTCCCTACACATCCCACACTGACCCAACCTCAGTCTCAGACCCCACTGTCCCTACACATCCCACACTGACCCAACCTCAGTCTCAGACCCCACTCTCCCTACACACGCAACACTGACCCAACCTCAGCCCGCACCCCACTGTCCCTACACACCCCACACTGACCCAACCTCAGCCTCACACCCCACTGTCCCTACACACCCCACACTGACCCAACCTCAGCCTCACACCCCAATGTTCCTACACACCCCACAATGACCCAACATCATCCCCACACCCCACTGTCCCTACACACCCCACACTGACCCAACCTCAGCCTCGCACACCACTGTCCCTAAACAACCCACAATGACCCAACCTCAGCCACACACCCCACTATCCCTACACAATCCACAATGACCCAACCTCAGCCCCCACCCAACTGTCCCTACACACCCCACACTGACCCACCCTCAGCCCCCCACCCCACTGTCCCTACACACCCCACACTGACCCAACATCATACTCACACCCCACTGTCCCTACACACCCCACACTGACACAAACTCAGCCTCACACCCCACTGTCCCTACACATCCCACACTGACCCAACCTCAGCCCCCACCCCACTGTCCCTACACATCCCACACTGACCCAACCTCAGCCTAACACCCCACTGTCCCTACACATCCCACACTGACCCAACCTCAGCCCCCCACCCCACTGTCCCTACACATCCCACACTGACCCAACCTCAGCCTAACACCCCACTGTCCCTACACATCCCACACTGACCCAACCTCAGCCCCCACCCCACTGTCCCTACACATCCCACACTGACCCAATCTCAGCCCCCACCCCACTGTCCCTACACATCCCACACTGACCCAACCTCAGCCCCCACCCCACTGTCCCTACACATCCCACACTGACCCAACCTCAGCCCCCACCCCTCTGTCCCTACACACCCCACACTGACCCAACCTCAACCCCCACCCCACTGTCCCTACATACCCCACACTGACCCAACCTCAGCCCCCACCCCACTGTCCCTACACACCCCACACTGACCAAACCTCAACCACCCCCACCACACAGTCCCTACACACCCCACACTAACCCAAACTCAGCGTAACACCCCACTGTCCCTACACATCCCAGACTGACCCAACCTCAGCCTAACACCCCACTGTCCCTACACACCCCACACTGACCCAACCTCAGCCCCTACCCCACTGTCCCTACACATCCCACACTGACCCAACCCCAGCCCCCCACCCCACTGTCCCTACACACCCCACACTGACCCAACCTCAGCCTAACACCCCACTGTCCCTACACATCCCAGACTGACCCAACCTCAGCCTAACACCCCACTGTCCCTACACACCCCACACTGACCCACCTCAGCCACACACCCCACTCTCCCTACACATCCCACACTGACCCAACCACAGCCCCCACCCCACTGTCCCTACACACCCCACACTGACCCACCTCAGACACACACCCCATTGTCCCTACACACCCCACACAGACCCAACCTCAGCCTCACACCCCAATGTCCCTACACACCCTACAATGACCCAACCTCAGCCTCACACCCCACTGTCCCTACACACGCAACACTGACCCAACCTCAGCGCCCACCCCACTGTCCCTACACACCCCACACTGACCCAACATCAGCCTCGCACCCCACTGTCCCTACACAACCCACACTGACCCAACCCCAGCCCGCACCCCACTGTCCCTACACAACCCACACTGACACAACCTTAGCCTCACATCCCATTGTCCCTAAACAACCCACAATGACCCAACCTCAGCCCCAACCCCACTGTCCCTACACACCCCACACTGACCCAACCTCAGCCTCACACCCCACTGTCCCTACACACCCCACAGTGAACCAACCTCAACCTCCCACCCCACTGTCCCTACACACCCCACACTGACCCAACCTCAGCCTCACACCCCACTGTCCCTACACATCCCACACTGACCCAACCTCAGCCCCCACCACACTGTCCGTACACATCCCACACTGACCCAACCTCAGCCCCCCACCCACTGTCCCTACACATCCCACACTGACCGAACCTCAGCCTCACACCCCACTGTACCTACACACCCCACACTGACCCAACCACAGCCCCCACCCCACTGTCCCTACACATCCCACACTGACCCAACCTCAGCCTCACACCCCACCGTCCCTACACAACCCACAATGACCCAACCTCAGCCTCACACCCCACACTGACCCAACCTCAGCCCCCACCCCACTGTCCCTACACACCCCACACTGACACAACCTCAGCCCCACAACCCCACTGTCCCTACACAACCCACAATGACCCAACCTCAGCCTCACACCCCACACTGACCCAACCTCAGCCCCCACCCCACTGTCCCTTCACATCCCACACTGACCCAACCCCAGCCCCCACCCCACTGTCCCTACACACCCCACACTGACCCAACCTCAGCCTCGCACCCCACTGTCCCTACACAACCCACAATGACCCAACCTCAGCCTCACTCCCCACTGTCCCTACACACCCCACACTGACCCAACCCCAGCCCCCACCCCACTGTCCCTACCCACCCAACACTGACCCAACCTCAGCCTCACATCCCATTGTCCCTACACACCCCACACTGACCCAAACTCAGCCTCACACCCCATTGTCCCTACACACCCCACACTGACCAAACCTCAGCATCACACCGCACTGTCCCTACATACCCCACAATGACACAACCTCAGTCTCAGACCCCACTCTCCCTACACACTCCACACTGACCCAACCTCAGCCCCCACCCCACTGTCCCTACACACCCCACACTGACCGAACCTCAGCCCCCCACCCCACTGACCCTACACATTCCACACTGACCCAACCTCAGCCTCACACCCCACTGTCCCTACACAACCCACAATGACCCAACCTCAGCCTCACACCCCACTGTTCCTACACACCCCACACTGACTCAACCTCAGCCCCCCACCCCACTGTCCCTACACACCCCACACTGACCCAACATCATCCTCCCACCCCACTGTCCCTACACACCCCACACTGACCCAACATCAGCCTCACACCCCACAGTCCCTACCCACCCCACACTGACCCAACCTCAACCCCCAACCCACTGTCCCTACAATTTCCACACTGACCCAATCTCAGCCTCACTCCCCAATGTCCCTGCGCACCCCACACTGACCCAATCTCAGCCTCACTCCCCACTGTCCCTACACACCCCACATTGACCCAACCTCAGCCTCACACCCCAATCTCCTTACACACACAACACTGACCCAACCTCAGCCTCACACCCCACTGTCCCTACACACCCCACACTGACGCAACCTCAGCCCCCACGCCACAGTCCCTACACATCCCACACTGACCCAACCTCAGCCTCACACCCCACTGTCCCTACACATCCCACACTGAACCAACCTCAGCCTCACACCCCACTGTCCCTAAACATCCCACACTGACCCAACCTCAGCCCCCCACCCCACTGTCCCTACACATCCCACACTGACCCAACCTCAGCCTCACACCCCACTGTACCTACACAGCCCACACTGACCCAACCTCAGCCCACCACCCCACTGTCCCTACACAACCCACAATGACCCAACCTCTACCTCACACCCCACACTGACCAAACCTCAGCCCCCACCCCACTGTCCCTACACATCCCACACTGACCCAACCCCAACCCCCACCCCACTGTCCATACACACCCCACTCTGACCCAACCTCAGCCACACACCCCATTGTCCCTACACACCCCACACTGACCCAACCTCAGCCTCACACCCCAATGTTCCTACACACCCCACACTGACCCAACCTCAGCCTCGCACACCACTGTCCCTAAACAACCCACAATGACCCAACCTCAGCCTCACACCCCAATGTCCCTACACACCCCACACTGCCCAAACCCCAGCGCGCACCCCACTGTCCCTACACAACCCACAATGACCCAATCTCAGCCCCCCACCCCACTGTCCCTACACACCCCACACTGACCCAAACTCAGCCTCACACCCCACTGTCCCTACACATACCACACTGACCCAACCTCAGCCCCCCACCCCACTGTCCCTACACATCCCACACTGACCCAACCTCAGCCCCCCACCCCACTGTCCCTACACATCCCACACTGACCCAACCTCAGCCTAACACCCCACTGTCCCTACACATCCCACACTGACCCAACCTCAGCCCCCACCCCACTGTCCCTACACATCCCACACTGACCCAATCTCAGCCCCCACCCCACTGTCCCTACACATCCCACACTGACCCAACCTCAGCCCCCACCCCACTGTCCCTACACATCCCACACTGACCCAACCTCAGCCCCCACCCCTCTGTCCCTACACACCCCACACTGACCCAACCTCAACCCCCACCCCACTGTCCCTACATACCCCACACTGACCCAACCTCAGCCCCCACCCCACTGTCCCTACACACCGCACACTGACCAAACCTCAACAACCCCCACCACACAGTCCCTACACACCCCACACTAACCCAACCTCAGCGTAACACCCCACTGTCCCTACACATCCCAGACTAACCCAACCTCAGCCTAACACCCCACTGTCCCTACACACCCCACACTGACCCAACCTCAGCCCCTACCCCACTGTCCCTACACATCCCACACTGACCCAACCCCAGCCCCCCACCCCACTGTCCCTACACACCCCACACTGACCCAACCTCAGCCTAACACCCCACTGTCCCTACACATCCCAGACTGACCCAACCTCAGCCTCACACCCCACTGTCCCTACACACACCACACTGACACAACCTCAGCCTCACACCCCACTGTCCCTACACACCCCACACTGACCCAACCTCTGCCCCCACCCCACTGTCCCTACACATCCCACACTGACTCAACCTCAGCCTCACACCCCACTGTCCCTACACACCCCACACTGACCCAACCTCAGCCCCCACGCCACAGTCCCTACACATCCCGCACTGACGCAACCTCAGCCTCACACCCCACTGTCCCTACACATCCCACACTGACCCAACCTCAGCCCCCCACCCCACTGTCCCTACACATCCCACACTGACCCAACCTCAGCCTCACACCCCACTGTACCTACACAGCCCACACTGACCCAACCTCAGCCCACCACCCCACTGTCCCTACACAACCTACAATGAGCAAACCTCAACCTCACACCCCACACTGACCAAACCTCAGCCCCCACCCCACTGTCCCTACACATCCCACACTGACCCAACCTCAGTCTCAGACCCCACTGTCCCTACATACCCCACAATGACCCAACCTCAGTCTCAGACCCCACTCTCCCTACACACGCAACACTGACCCAACCTCAGCCCCCACCCCACTGTCCCTACACACCCCACACTGACCCAACCTCAGCCTCACACCCCACTGTCCCTACACACCCCACACTGACCCAACCTCAGCCTCACACCCCAATGTTCCTACACACCCCACACTGACCCAACCTCAGCCTCGCACACCACTGTCCCTAAACAACCCACAATGACCCAACCTCAGCCACACACCCCACTATCCCTACACAATCCACAATGACCCAACCTCAGCCCCCACCCAACTGTCCCTACACACCCCACACTGACCCAACCTCAGCCTCACACCCCACTGTTCCTACACACCCCACACTGACCCACCCTCAGCCCCCCACCCCACTGTCCCTACACACCCCACACTGACCCAACATCATCCTCACACCCCACTGTCCCTACACACCCCACACTGACCCAACCTCAGCCTCACACCCCACTGTCCCTACACACCCCACAATGACCCAACCTCAACCCCCACACCACTGTCCCTACACACCCTACACTGACCCAACCTCAGCCACACACCCCACTCTCCCTACACATCCCACACTGACCCAACCACAGCCCCCACCCCACTGTCCCTACACACCCCACACTGACCCACCTCAGACACACACCCCATTGTCCCTAAACAACCCACAATGACCCAACCTCAGCCCCAACCCCACTGTCCCTACACACCCCACACAGACCCAACCTCAGCCTCACACCCCAATGTCCCTACACACCCTACAATGACCCAACCTCAGCCTCACACCCCACTGTCCCTACACACGCAACACTGACCCAACCTCAGCGCCCACCCCACTGTCCCTACACACCCCACACTGAGCCAACATCAGCCTCGCACCCCACTGTCCCTACACAACCCACACTGACCCAACCCCAGCCCGCACTCCACTGTCCCTACACAACCCACACTGACACAACCTTAGCCTCACATCCCATTGTCCCTAAACAACCCACAATGACCCAACCTCAGCCCCAACCCCACTGTCCCTACACACCCCACACTGACCCAACCTCAGCCTCACACCCCACTGTCCCTACACACCCCACACTGAACCAACCTCAACCTCCCACCCCACTGTCCCTACACACCCCACACTGACCCAACCTCAGCCTCACACCCCACTGTCCCTACACATCCCACACTGACCCAACCTCAGCCCCCACCACACTGTCCGTACACATCCCACACTGACCCAACCTCAGCCCCCCACCCACTGTCCCTACACATCCCACACTGACCGAACCTCAGCCTCACACCCCACTGTACCTACACACCCCACACTGACCCAACCACAGCCCCCACCCCACTGTCCCTACACATCCCACACTGACCCAACCTCAGCCTCACACCCCACCGTCCCTACACAACCCACAATGACCCAACCTCAGCCTCACACCCCACACTGACCCAACCTCAGCCCCCACCCCACTGTCCCTACACACCCCACACTGACACAACCTCAGCCCCACAACCCCACTGTCCCTACACAACCCACAATGACCCAACCTCAGCCTCACACCCCACACTGACCCAACCTCAGCCCCCACCCCACTGTCCCTACACATCCCACACTGACCCAACCCCAGCCCCCACCCCACTGTCCCTACACACCCCACACTGACCCAACCTCAGCCTCGCACCCCACTGTCCCTACACAACCCACAATGACCCAACCTCAGCCTCACTCCCCACTGTCCCTACACACCCCACACTGACCCAACCCCAGCCCCCACCCCACTGTCCCTACCCACCCAACACTGACCCAACCTCAGCCTCACATCCCATTGTCCCTACACACCCCACACTGACCCAAACTCAGCCTCACACCCCACTGTCCCTACACACCCCACACTGACCAAACCTCAGCATCACACCGCACTGTCCCTACATACCCCACAATGACACAACCTCAGTCTCAGACCCCACTCTCCCTACACACTCCACACTGACCCAACCTCAGCCCCCACCCCACTGTCCCTACACACCCCACACTGACCGAACCTCAGCCCCCCACCCCACTGACCCTACACACTCCACACTGACCCAACCTCAGCCTCACACCCCACTGTCCCTACACAACCCACAATGACCCAACCTCAGCCTCACTCCCCACTGTCCCTACACCCCCCACACTGACCCAACCCCAGCCCCCACCCCACTGTCCCTACCCACCCAACACTGACCCAACCTCAGCCTCACACCCCACTGTCCCTACACAACCCACAATGACCCAACCTCAGCCTCACTCCCCACTGTCCCTACACACCCCACACTGACCCAACCCCAGCCCCCACCCCACTGTCCCTACCCACCCAACACTGACCCAACCTCAGCCTCACATCCCATTGTCCCTACACACCCCACACTGACCCAAACTCAGCCTCACACCCCACTGTCCCTACACACCCCACACTGACCAAACCTCAGCATCACACCGCACTGTCCCTACATACCCCACAATGACACAACTTCAGTCTCAGTCCCCACTCTCCCTACACACTCCACACTGACCCAACCTCAGCCCCCACCCCACTGTCCCTACACACCCCACACTGACCGAACCTCAGCCCCCCACCCCACTGACCCTACACACTCCACACTGACCCAACCTCAGCCTCACACCCCAATGTCCCTACACAACCCACAATGACCCAACCTCAGCCTCACACCCCACTGTTCCTACACACCCCACACTGACTCAACCTCAGCCCCCCACCCCACTGTCCCTACACACCCCACACTGACCCAACATCATCCTCCCACCCCACTGTCCCTACACACCCCACACTGACCCAACATCAGCCTCACACCCCACAGTCCCTACCCACCCCACACTGACCCAACCTCAACCCCCAACCCACTGTCCCTACAATTTCCACACTGACCCAATCTCAGCCTCACTCCCCAATGTCCCTGCGCACCCCACACTGACCCAATCTCAGCCTCACTCCCCACTGTCCCTACACACCCCACATTGACCCAACCTCAGCCTCACACCCCAATCTCCTTACACACACAACACTGACCCAACCTCAGCCTCACACCCCACTGTCCCTACACACCCCACACTGACGCAACCTCAGCCCCCACGCCACAGTCCCTACACATCCCACATTGACCCAACCTCAGCCTCACACCCCACTGTCCCTACACATCCCACACTGAACCAACCTCAGCCTCACACCCCACTGTCCCTAAACATCCCACACTGACCCAACCTCAGCCCCCCACCCCACTGTCCCTACACATCCCACACTGACCCAACCTTAGCCTCACACCCCACTGTACCTACACAGCCCACACTGACCCAACCTCAGCCCACCACCCCACTGTCCCTACACAACCCACAATGACCCAACCTCTACCTCACACCCCACACTGACCAAACCTCAGCCCCCACCCCACTGTCCCTACACATCCCACACTGACCCAACCCCAACCCCCACCCCACTGTCCATACACACCCCACTCTGACCCAACCTCAGCCACACACCCCATTGTCCCTACACACCCCACACTGACCCAACCTCAGCCTCACACCCCAATGTTCCTACACACCCCACACTGCCCAAACCCCAGCGCGCACCCCACTGTCCCTACACACCCCACACTGACCCAAACTCAGCCTCACACCCCACTGTCCCTACACATACCACACTGACCCAACCTCAGCCCCCCACCCCACTGTCCCTACACATCCCACACTGACCCAACCTCAGCCCCCCACCCCACTGTCCCTACACATCCCACACTGACCCAACCTCAGCCTAACACCCCACTGTCCCTACACATCCCACACTGACCCAACCTCAGCCCCCACCCCACTGTCCCTACACATCCCACACTGACCCAATCTCAGCCCCCACCCCACTGTCCCTACACATCCCACACTGACCCAACCTCAGCCCCCACCCCACTGTCCCTACACATCCCACACTGACCCAACCTCAGCCCCCACCCCTCTGTCCCTACACACCCCACACTGACCCAACCTCAACCCCCACCCCACTGTCCCTACATACCCCACACTGACCCAACCTCAGCCCCCACCCCACTGTCCCTACACACCGCACACTGACCAAACCTCAACAACCCCCACCACACAGTCCCTACACACCCCACACTAACCCAACCTCAGCGTAACACCCCACTGTCCCTACACATCCCAGACTGACCCAACCTCAGCCTAACACCCCACTGTCCCTACACACCCCACACTGACCCAACCTCAGCCCCTACCCCACTGTCCCTACACATCCCACACTGACCCAACCCCAGCCCCCCACCCCACTGTCCCTACACACCCCACACTGACCCAACCTCAGCCTAACACCCCACTGTCCCTACACATCCCAGACTGACCCAACCTCAGCCTCACACCCCACTGTCCCTACACACACCACACTGACACAACCTCAGCCTCACACCCCACTGTCCCTACACACCCCACACTGACCCAACCTCTGCCCCCACCCCACTGTCCCTACACATCCCACACTGACTCAACCTCAGCCTCACACCCCACTGTCCTTACACACCCCACACTGACCCAACCTCAGCCCCCACGCCACAGTCCCTACACATCCCGCACTGACGCAACCTCAGCCTCACACCCCACTGTCCCTACACATCCCACACTGACCCAACCTCAGCCCCCCACCCCACTGTCCCTACACATCCCACACTGACCCAACCTCAGCCTCACACCCCACTGTACCTACACAGCCCACACTGACCCAACCTCAGCCCACCACCCCACTGTCCCTACACAACCTACAATGAGCAAACCTCAACCTCACACCCCACACTGACCAAACCTCAGCCCCCACCCCACTGTCCCTACACATCCCACACTGACCCAACCTCAGTCTCAGACCCCACTGTCCCTACATACCCCACAATGACCCAACCTCAGTCTCAGACCCCACTCTCCCTACACACGCAACACTGACCCAACCTCAGCCCCCACCCCACTGTCCCTACACACCCCACACTGACCCAACCTCAGCCTCACACCCCACTGTCCCTACACACCCCACACTGACCCAACCTCAGCCTCACACCCCAATGTTCCTACACACCCCACAATGACCCAACATCATCCCCACACCCCACTGTCCCTACACACCCCACACTGACCCAACCTCAGCCTCGCACACCACTGTCCCTAAACAACCCACAATGACCCAACCTCAGCCACACACCCCACTATCCCTACACAATCCACAATGACCCAACCTCAGCCCCCACCCAACTGTCCCTACACACCCCACACTGACCCAACCTCAGCCTCACACCCCACTGTTCCTACACACCCCACACTGACCCACCCTCAGCCCCCCACCCCACTGTCCCTACACACCCCACACTGACCCAACATCATCCTCACACCCCACTGTCCCTACACACCCCACACTGACCCAACCTCAGCCTCACACCCCACTGTCCCTACACACCCCACAATGACCCAACCTCAACCCCCACACCACTGTCCCTACACACCCTACACTGACCCAACCTCAGCCCCCCAACCCACTGTCCCTACAATTTCCACACTGACCCAATCTCAGCCTCACTCCCCAATGTCCCTACGCACCCCACACTGACCCAACCTCAGCCTCACACCCCACTGTCCCTACACAACCCTCACTGACCCAACCTCAGCGTCGCACCCCACTGTCCCTACACACACCACACTGACACAACCTCAGCCTCACACCCCACTGTCCCTACACACCCCACACTGACCCAACCTCAGCCCCCACCCCACTGTCCCTACACATCCCACACTGACCCAACCTCAGCCACCACCCCACTGTCCCTACACATCCCACACTGACCCAACCTCAGCCCCCACGCCACAGTCCCTACACATCCCGCACTGACCCAACCTCAGCCTCACACCCGACTGTCCCTACACATCCCACACTGACCCAACCTCAGCCCCCCACCCCACTGTCCCTACACATCCCACACTGACCCAACCTCAGCCTCACACCCCACTGTACCTACACAGCCCACACTGACCCAACCTCAACCCACCACCCCACTGTCCCTACACAAACCACAATGACCCAACCTCTACCTCACACCCCACACTGACCAAACCTCAGCCCCCACCCCACTGTTCCTACACATCCCACACTGACCCAACCCCAACCCCCACCCCACTGTCCATACACACCCCACTCTGACCCAACCTCAGCCACACACCCCATTGTCCCTACACACCCCACACTGACCCAACCTCAGCCTCACACCCCAATGTTCCTACACACCCCACACTGACCCAACCTCAGCCTCGCACACCACTGTCCCTAAACAACCCACAATGACCCAACCTCAGCCTCACACCCCAATGTCCCTACACACCCCACACTGCCCAAACCCCAGCGCGCACCCCACTGTCCCTACACAACCCACAATGACCCAATCTCAGCCCCCCCACCCCACTGTCCCTACACACCCCACACTGACCCAAACTCAGCCTCACACCCCACTGTCCCTACACATCCCACACTGACCCAACCTCAGCCCCCACGCCACTGTCCCTACACATCCCACACGGACCCAACCTCAGCCTAACACCCCACTGTCCCTACACATCCCACACTGACCCAACCTCAGCCTCCCACCCCACTGTCCCTACACATCCCACACTGACCCAACCTCAGCCTAACACCCCACTGTCCCTACACATCCCACACTGACCCAACCTCAGCCCCCACCCCACTGTCCCTACACATCCCACACTGACCCAATCTCAGCCCCCACCCCACTGTCCCTACACATCCCACACTGACCCAACCTCAGCCCCCACCCCACTGTCCCTACACATCCCACACTGACCCAACCTCAGCCCCCACCCCTCTGTCACTACACACCCCACACTGACCCAACCTCAACCCCCACCCCACTGTCCCTACATACCCCACACTGACCCAACCTCAGCCCCCACCCCACTGTCCCTACACACCCCACACTGACCAAACCTCAACCACCCCCACCACACAGTCCCTACACACCCCACACTAACCCAACCTCAGCGTAACACCCCACTGTCCCTACACATCCCAGACTGACCCAACCTCAGCCTAACACCCCACTGTCCCTACACACCCCACACTGACCCAACCTCAGCCCCTACCCCACTGTCCCTACACATCCCACACTGACCCAACCCCAGCCCCCCACCCCACTGTCCCTACACACCCCACACTGACCCAACCTCAGCCTAACACCCCACTGTCCCTACACATCCCAGACTGACCCAACCTCAGCCTAACACCCCACTGTCCCTACACACCCCACACTGACCCACCTCAGCCACACACCCCACTCTCCCTACACATCCCACACTGACCCAACCACAGCCCCCACCCCACTGTCCCTACACACCCCACACTGACCCACCTCAGCCACACATCCCATTGTCCCTACACACCCCACACAGACCCAACCTCAGCCTCACACCCCAATGTCCCTACACACCCTACAATGACCCAACCTCAGCCTCACACCCCACTGTCCCTACACACGCAACACTGACCCAACCTCAGCGCCCACCCCACTGTCCCTACACACCCCACACTGACCCAACATCAGCCTCGCACCCCACTGTCCCTACTCAACCCACACTGACCCAACCCCAGCCCGCACCCCACTGTCCCTACACAACCCACACTGACACAACCTTAGCCTCACATCCCATTGTCCCTAAACAACCCACAATGACCCAACCTCAGCCCCAACCCCACTGTCCCTACACACCCCACACTGACCCAACCTCAGCCTCACACCCCACTGTCCCTACACACCCCACACTGACCCAACCTCAACCTCACACCCCACTGTACCTACACATCCCACACTGACCCAACCTCAGCCCCCCACCCCACTGTCCCTACACATCCCACACTGACCCAACCTCAGCCTCACATCCCACTGTACCTACACAGCCCACACTGACCCAACCTCAGCCCACCACCCCACTGTCCCTACACAACCTACAATGAGCAAACCTCAACCTCACACCCCACACTGACCAAACCTCAGCCCCCACCCCACTGTCCCTACACATCCCACACTGACCCAACCTCAGTCTCAGACCCCACTGTCCCTACATACCCCACAATGACCCAACCTCAGTCTCAGACCCCACTCTCCCTACACACGCAACACTGACCCAACCTCAGCCCCCACCCCACTGTCCCTACACACCCCACACTGACCCAACCGCATCATCACACCCCACTGTCCCTACACACCCCACACTGACCCAACCTCAGCCTCACACCCCAATGTTCCTACACACCCCACAATGACCCAACATCATCCCCACACCCCACTGTCCCTACACACCCCACACTGACCCAACCTCAGCCTCGCACACCACTGTCCCTAAACAACCCACAATGACCCAACCTCAGCCACACACCCCACTATCCCTACACAATCCACAATGACCCAACCTCAGCCCCCACCCAACTGTCCCTACACACCCCACACTGACCCAACCTCAGCCTCACACCCCACTGTTCCTACACACCCCACACTGACCCACCCTCAGCCCCCCACCCCACTGTCCCTACACACCCCACACTGACCCAACATCATCCTCACACCCCACTGTCCCTACACACCCCACACTGACCCAACCTCAGCCTCACACCCCACTGTCCCTACACACCCCACAATGACCCAACCTCAACCCCCACACCACTGTCCCTACACACCCTACACTGACCCAACCTCAGCCCCCCAACCCACTGTCCCTACAATTTCCACACTGACCCAATCTCAGCCTCACTCCCCAATGTCCCTGCGCACCCCACACTGACCCAACCTCAGCCTCACACCCCACTGTCCCTACACAACCCTCACTGACCCAACCTCAGCGTCGCACCCCACTGTCCCTACACACACCACACTGACACAACCTCAGCCTCACACCCCACTGTCCCTACACACCCCACACTGACCCAACCTCAGCCCCCACCCCACTGTCCCTACACATCCCACACTGACCCAACCTCAGCCACCACCCCACTGTCCCTACACATCCCACACTGACCCAACCTCAGCCCCCACGCCACAGTCCCTACACATCCCGCACTGACCCAACCTCAGCCTCACACCCGACTGTCCCTACACATCCCACACTGACCCAACCTCAGCCCCCCACCCCACTGTCCCTACACATCCCACACTGACCCAACCTCAGCCTCACACCCCACTGTACCTACACAGCCCACACTGACCCAACCTCAGCCCACCACCCCACTGTCCCTACACAAACCACAATGACCCAACCTCTACCTCACACCCCACACTGACCAAACCTCAGCCCCCACCCCACTGTTCCTACACATCCCACACTGACCCAACCCCAACCCCCACCCCACTGTCCATACACACCCCACTCTGACCCAACCTCAGCCACACACCCCATTGTCCCTACACACCCCACACTGACCCAACCTCAGCCTCACACCCCAATGTTCCTACACACCCCACACTGACCCAACCTCAGCCTCGCACACCACTGTCCCTAAACAACCCACAATGACCCAACCTCAGCCTCACACCCCAATGTCCCTACACACCCCACACTGCCCAAACCCCAGCGCGCACCCCACTGTCCCTACACAACCCACAATGACCCAATCTCAGCCCCCCCACCCCACTGTCCCTACACACCCCACACTGACCCAAACTCAGCCTCACACCCCACTGTCCCTACACATCCCACACTGACCCAACCTCAGCCCCCACGCCACTGTCCCTACACATCCCACACGGACCCAACCTCAGCCTAACACCCCACTGTCCCTACACATCCCACACTGACCCAACCTCAGCCTCCCACCCCACTGTCCCTACACATCCCACACTGACCCAACCTCAGCCTAACACCCCACTGTCCCTACACATCCCACACTGACCCAACCTCAGCCCCCACCCCACTGTCCCTACACATCCCACACTGACCCAATCTCAGCCCCCACCCCACTGTCCCTACACATCCCACACTGACCCAACCTCAGCCCCCACCCCACTGTCCCTACACATCCCACACTGACCCAACCTCAGCCCCCACCCCTCTGTCACTACACACCCCACACTGACCCAACCTCAACCCCCACCCCACTGTCCCTACATACCCCACACTGACCCAACCTCAGCCCCCACCCCACTGTCCCTACACACCCCACACTGACCAAACCTCAACCACCCCCACCACACAGTCCCTACACACCCCACACTAACCCAACCTCAGCGTAACACCCCACTGTCCCTACACATCCCAGACTGACCCAACCTCAGCCTAACACCCCACTGTCCCTACACACCCCACACTGACCCAACCTCAGCCCCTACCCCACTGTCCCTACACATCCCACACTGACCCAACCCCAGCCCCCCACCCCACTGTCCCTACACACCCCACACTGACCCAACCTCAGCCTAACACCCCACTGTCCCTACACATCCCAGACTGACCCAACCTCAGCCTAACACCCCACTGTCCCTACACACCCCACACTGACCCACCTCAGCCACACACCCCACTCTCCCTACACATCCCACACTGACCCAACCACAGCCCCCACCCCACTGTCCCTACACACCCCACACTGACCCACCTCAGCCACACATCCCATTGTCCCTACACACCCCACACAGACCCAACCTCAGCCTCACACCCCAATGTCCCTACACACCCTACAATGACCCAACCTCAGCCTCACACCCCACTGTCCCTACACACGCAACACTGACCCAACCTCAGCGCCCACCCCACTGTCCCTACACACCCCACACTGACCCAACATCAGCCTCGCACCCCACTGTCCCTACTCAACCCACACTGACCCAACCCCAGCCCGCACCCCACTGTCCCTACACAACCCACACTGACACAACCTTAGCCTCACATCCCATTGTCCCTAAACAACCCACAATGACCCAACCTCAGCCCCAACCCCACTGTCCCTACACACCCCACACTGACCCAACCTCAGCCTCACACCCCACTGTCCCTACACACCCCACACTGACCCAACCTCAACCTCCCACCCCACTGTCCCTACACACCCCACACTGACCCAACCTCAGCCTCACACCCCACTGTCCCTACACATCCCACACTGACCCAACCTCAGCCCCCACCACACTGTCCGTACACATCCCACACTGACCCAACCTCAGCCCCCCACCCACTGTCCCTACACATCCCACACTGACCGAACCTCAGCCTCACACCCCACTGTACCTACACACCCCACACTGACCCAACCACAGCCCCCACCCCACTGTCCCTACACATCCCACACTGACCCAACCTCAGCCTCACACCCCACCGTCCCTACACAACCCACAATGACCCAACCTCAGCCTCACACCCCACACTGACCCAACCTCAGCCCCCACCCCACTGTCCCTACACACCCCACACTGACACAACCTCAGCCCCACAACCCCACTGTCCCTACACAACCCACAATGACCCAACTTCAGCCTCACACCCCACACTGACCCAACCTCAGCCCCCACCCCACTGTCCCTACACATCCCACACTGACCCAACCCCAGCCCCCACCCCACTGTCCCTACACACCCCACACTGACCCAACCTCAGCCTCGCACCCCACTGTCCCTACACAACCCACAATGACCCAACCTCAGCCTCACACCCCACTGTCCCTACACACCCCACACTGACCCAACCCCAGCCCCCACCCCACTGTCCCTACCCACCCCACACTGACCCAACCTCAGCCTCACATCCCATTGTCCCTACACACCCCACACTGACCCAAACTCAGCCTCACACCCCATTGTTCCTACACACCCCACACTGACCAAACCTCAGCATCACACCGCACTGTCCCTACATACCCCACAATGACACAACCTCAGTCTCAGACCCCACTCTCCCTACACACTCCACACTGACCCAACCTCAGCCCCCACCCCACTGTCCCTACACACCCCACACTGACCCAACCTCAGCCTCACACCCCACTGTTCCTACACAACCCACACTGACTCAACCTCAGCCCCCCACCCCACTGTCCCTACACACCCCACACTGACCCAACATCATCCTCCCACCCCACTGTCCCTACACACCCCACACTGACCCAACATCAGCCTCACACCCCACAGTCCCTACCCACCCCACACTGACCCAACCTCAACCCCCAACCCACTGTCCCTACAATTTCCACACTGACCCAATCTCAGCCTCACTCCCCAATGTCCCTGCGCACCCCACACTGACCCAATCTCAGCCTCACTCCCCACTGTCCCTACACACACCACATTGACCCAACCTCAGCCTCACACCCCACTGTACCTACACATCCCACACTGACCCAACCTCAGCCCCCCACCCCACTGTCCCTACACATCCCACACTGACCCAACCTCAGCCTCACACCCCACTGTACCTACACAGCCCACACTGACCCAACCTCAGCCCACCACCCCACTGTCCCTACACAACCTACAATGAGCAAACCTCAACCTCACACCCCACACTGACCAAACCTCAGCCCCCACCCCACTGTCCCTACACATCCCACACTGACCCAACCTCAGTCTCAGACCCCACTGTCCCTACATACCCCACAATGACCCAACCTCAGTCTCAGACCCCACTCTCCCTACACACGCAACACTGACCCAACCTCAGCCCCCACCCCACTGTCCCTACACACCCCACACTGACCCAACCTCAGCCTCACACCCCACTGTCCCTACACACCCCACACTGACCCAACCTCAGCCTCACACCCCAATGTTCCTACACACCCCACAATGACCCAACATCATCCCCACACCCCACTGTCCCTACACACCCCACACTGACCCAACCTCAGCCTCGCACACCACTGTCCCTAAACAACCCACAATGACCCAACCTCAGCCACACACCCCACTATCCCTACACAATCCACAATGACCCAACCTCAGCCCCCACCCAACTGTCCCTACACACCCCACACTGACCCAACCTCAGCCTCACACCCCACTGTTCCTACACACCCCACACTGACCCACCCTCAGCCCCCCACCCCACTGTCCCTACACACCCCACACTGACCCAACATCATCCTCACACCCCACTGTCCCTACACACCCCACACTGACCCAACCTCAGCCTCACACCCCACTGTCCCTACACACCCCACAATGACCCAACCTCAACCCCCACACCACTGTCCCTACACACCCTACACTGACCCAACCTCAGCCCCCCAACCCACTGTCCCTACAATTTCCACACTGACCCAATCTCAGCCTCACTCCCCAATGTCCCTGCGCACCCCACACTGACCCAACCTCAGCCTCACACCCCACTGTCCCTACACAACCCTCACTGACCCAACCTCAGCGTCGCACCCCACTGTCCCTACACACACCACACTGACACAACCTCAGCCTCACACCCCACTGTCCCTACACACCCCACACTGACCCAACCTCAGCCCCCACCCCACTGTCCCTACACATCCCACACTGACCCAACCTCAGCCCCCACGCCACAGTCCCTACACATCCCGCACTGACCCAACCTCAGCCTCACACCCGACTGTCCCTACACATCCCACACTGACCCAACCTCAGCCCCCCACCCCACTGTCCCTACACATCCCACACTGACCCAACCTCAGCCTCACACCCCACTGTACCTACACAGCCCACACTGACCCAACCTCAGCCCACCACCCCACTGTCCCTACACAAACCACAATGACCCAACCTCTACCTCACACCCCACACTGACCAAACCTCAGCCCCCACCCCACTGTTCCTACACATCCCACACTGACCCAACCCCAACCCCCACCCCACTGTCCATACACACCCCACTCTGACCCAACCTCAGCCACACACCCCATTGTCCCTACACACCCCACACTGACCCAACCTCAGCCTCACACCCCAATGTTCCTACACACCCCACACTGACCCAACCTCAGCCTCGCACACCACTGTCCCTAAACAACCCACAATGACCCAACCTCAGCCTCACACCCCAATGTCCCTACACACCCCACACTGCCCAAACCCCAGCGCGCACCCCACTGTCCCTACACAACCCACAATGACCCAATCTCAGCCCCCCCACCCCACTGTCCCTACACACCCCACACTGACCCAAACTCAGCCTCACACCCCACTGTCCCTACACATCCCACACTGACCCAACCTCAGCCCCCACGCCACTGTCCCTACACATCCCACACGGACCCAACCTCAGCCTAACACCCCACTGTCCCTACACATCCCACACTGACCCAACCTCAGCCTCCCACCCCACTGTCCCTACACATCCCACACTGACCCAACCTCAGCCTAACACCCCACTGTCCCTACACATCCCACACTGACCCAACCTCAGCCCCCACCCCACTGTCCCTACACATCCCACACTGACCCAATCTCAGCCCCCACCCCACTGTCCCTACACATCCCACACTGACCCAACCTCAGCCCCCACCCCACTGTCCCTACACATCCCACACTGACCCAACCTCAGCCCCCACCCCTCTGTCACTACACACCCCACACTGACCCAACCTCAACCCCCACCCCACTGTCCCTACATACCCCACACTGACCCAACCTCAGCCCCCACCCCACTGTCCCTACACACCCCACACTGACCAAACCTCAACCACCCCCACCACACAGTCCCTACACACCCCACACTAACCCAACCTCAGCGTAACACCCCACTGTCCCTACACATCCCAGACTGACCCAACCTCAGCCTAACACCCCACTGTCCCTACACACCCCACACTGACCCAACCTCAGCCCCTACCCCACTGTCCCTACACATCCCACACTGACCCAACCCCAGCCCCCCACCCCACTGTCCCTACACACCCCACACTGACCCAACCTCAGCCTAACACCCCACTGTCCCTACACATCCCAGACTGACCCAACCTCAGCCTAACACCCCACTGTCCCTACACACCCCACACTGACCCACCTCAGCCACACACCCCACTCTCCCTACACATCCCACACTGACCCAACCACAGCCCCCACCCCACTGTCCCTACACACCCCACACTGACCCACCTCAGCCACACATACCATTGTCCCTACACACCCCACACAGACCCAACCTCAGCCTCACACCCCAATGTCCCTACACACCCTACAATGACCCAACCTCAGCCTCACACCCCACTGTCCCTACACACGCAACACTGACCCAACCTCAGCGCCCACCCCACTGTCCCTACACACCCCACACTGACCCAACATCAGCCTCGCACCCCACTGTCCCTACTCAACCCACACTGACCCAACCCCAGCCCGCACCCCACTGTCCCTACACAACCCACACTGACACAACCTTAGCCTCACATCCCATTGTCCCTAAACAACCCACAATGACCCAACCTCAGCCCCAACCCCACTGTCCCTACACACCCCACACTGACCCAACCTCAGCCTCACACCCCACTGTCCCTACACACCCCACACTGACCCAACCTCAACCTCCCACCCCACTGTCCCTACACACCCCACACTGACCCAACCTCAGCCTCACACCCCACTGTCCCTACACATCCCACACTGACCCAACCTCAGCCCCCACCACACTGTCCGTACACATCCCACACTGACCCAACCTCAGCCCCCCACCCACTGTCCCTACACATCCCACACTGACCGAACCTCAGCCTCACACCCCACTGTACCTACACACCCCACACTGACCCAACCACAGCCCCCACCCCACTGTCCCTACACATCCCACACTGACCCAACCTCAGCCTCACACCCCACCGTCCCTACACAACCCACAATGACCCAACCTCAGCCTCACACCCCACACTGACCCAACCTCAGCCCCCACCCCACTGTCCCTACACACCCCACACTGACACAACCTCAGCCCCACAACCCCACTGTCCCTACACAACCCACAATGACCCAACTTCAGCCTCACACCCCACACTGACCCAACCTCAGCCCCCACCCCACTGTCCCTACACATCCCACACTGACCCAACCCCAGCCCCCACCCCACTGTCCCTACACACCCCACACTGACCCAACCTCAGCCTCGCACCCCACTGTCCCTACACAACCCACAATGACCCAACCTCAGCCTCACACCCCACTGTCCCTACACACCCCACACTGACCCAACCCCAGCCCCCACCCCACTGTCCCTACACACCCCACACTGACCCAACCTCAGCCTCACATCCCATTGTCCCTACACACCCCACACTGACCCAAACTCAGCCTCACACCCCATTGTTCCTACACACCCCACACTGACCAAACCTCAGCATCACACCGCACTGTCCCTACATACCCCACAATGACACAACCTCAGTCTCAGACCCCACTCTCCCTACACACTCCACACTGACCCAACCTCAGCCCCCACCCCACTGTCCCTACACACCCCACACTGACCCAACCTCAGCCTCACACCCCACTGTTCCTACACAACCCACACTGACTCAACCTCAGCCCCCCACCCCACTGTCCCTACACACCCCACACTGACCCAACATCATCCTCCCACCCCACTGTCCCTACACACCCCACACTGACCCAACATCAGCCTCACACCCCACAGTCCCTACCCACCCCACACTGACCCAACCTCAACCCCCAACCCACTGTCCCTACAATTTCCACACTGACCCAATCTCAGCCTCACTCCCCAATGTCCCTGCGCACCCCACACTGACCCAATCTCAGCCTCACTCCCCACTGTCCCTACACACACCACATTGACCCAACCTCAGCCTCACACCCCAATCTCCTTACACACACAACACTGACCCAACCTCAGCCTCACACCCCACTGTCCCTACACACCCCACACTGACGCAACCTCAGCCCCCACGCCACAGTCCCTACACATCCCACACTGACCCAACCTCAGCCTCACACCCCACTGTCCCTACACATCCCACACTGAACCAACCTCAGCCTCACACCCCACTGTCCCTAAACATCCCACACTGACCCAACCTCAGCCCCCCACCCCACTGTCCCTACACATCCCACACTGACCCAACCTCAGCCTCACACCCCACTGTACCTACACAGCCCACACTGACCCAACCTCAGTCCACCACCCCACTGTCCCTACACAGCCCACACTGACCCAACCTCAGCCCACCACCCCACTGTCCCTACACAACCCACAATGACCCAACCTCTACCTCACACCCCACACTGACCAAACCTCAGCCCCCACCCCACTGTCCCTACACATCCCACACTGACCCAACCCCAACCCCCACCCCACTGTCCATACACACCCCACTCTGACCCAACCTCAGCCACACACCCCATTGTCCCTACACACCCCACACTGACCCAACCTCAGCCTCACACCCCAATGTTCCTACACACCCCACACTGACCCAACCTCAGCCTCGCACACCACTGTCCCTAAACAACCCACAATGACCCAACCTCAGCCTCACACCCCAATGTCCCTACACACCCCACACTGCCCAAACCCCAGCGCGCACCCCACTGTCCCTACACAACCCACAATGACCCAATCTCAGCCCCCCCACCCCACTGTCCCTACACACCCCACACTGACCCAAACTCAGCCTCACACCCCACTGTCCCTACACATACCACACTGACCCAACCTCAGCCCCCCACCCCACTGTCCCTACACATCCCACACTGACCCAACCTCAGCCCCCCACCCCACTGTCCCTACACATCCCACACTGACCCAACCTCAGCCTAACACCCCACTGTCCCTACACATCCCACACTGACCCAACCTCAGCCCCCACCCCACTGTCCCTACACATCCCACACTGACCCAATCTCAGCCCCCACCCCACTGTCCCTACACATCCCACACTGACCCAACCTCAGCCCCCACCCCACTGTCCCTACACATCCCACACTGACCCAACCTCAGCCCCCACCCCTCTGTCCCTACACACCCCACACTGACCCAACCTCAACCCCCACCCCACTGTCCCTACATACCCCACACTGACCCAACCTCAGCCCCCACCCCACTGTCCCTACACACCCCACACTGACCAAACCTCAACAACCCCCACCACACAGTCCCTACACACCCCACACTAACCCAACCTCAGCGTAACACCCCACTGTCCCTACACATCCCAGACTGACCCAACCTCAGCCTAACACCCCACTGTCCCTACACACCCCACACTGACCCAACCTCAGCCCCTACCCCACTGTCCCTACACATCCCACACTGACCCAACCCCAGCCCCCCACCCCACTGTCCCTACACACCCCACACTGACCCAACCTCAGCCTAACACCCCACTGTCCCTACACATCCCAGACTGACCCAACCTCAGCCTAACACCCCACTGTCCCTACACACCCCACACTGACCCACCTCAGCCACACACCCCACTCTCCCTACACATCCCACACTGACCCAACCACAGCCCCCACCCCACTGTCCCTACACACCCCACACTGACCCACCTCAGCCACACACCCCATTGTCCCTACACACCCCACACAGACCCAACCTCAGCCTCACACCCCAATGTCCCTACACACCCTACAATGACCCAACCTCAGCCTCACACCCCACTGTCCCTACACACGCAACACTGACCCAACCTCAGCGCCCACCCCACTGTCCCTACACACCCCACACTGACCCAACATCAGCCTCGCACCCTACTGTCCCTACACAACCCACACTGACCCAACCCCAGCCCGCACCACTGTCCCTACACAACCCACACTGACACAACCTTAGCCTCACATCCCATTGTCCCTAAACAACCCACAATGACCCAACCTCAGCCCCCACCCCACTGTCCCTACACACCCCACACTGACCCAACCTCAGCCTCACACCCCACTGTCCCTACACACCCCACACTGACCCAACCTCAACCTCCCACCCCACTGTCCCTACACACCCCACACTGACCCAACCTCAGCCTCACACCCCACTGTCCCTACACATCCCACACTGACCCAACCTCAGCCCCCACCACACTGTCCGTACACATCCCACACTGACCCAACCTCAGCCCCCCACCCACTGTCCCTACACATCCCACACTGACCGAACCTCAGCCTCACACCCCACTGTACCTACACACCCCACACTGACCCAACCTCAGCCTCACACCCCACCGTCCCTACACATCCCACACTGACCCAACCTCAGCCTCACACCCCACCGTCCCTACACAACCCACAATGACCCAACCTCAGCCTCACACCCCACACTGACCCAACCTCAGCCCCCACCCCACTGCCCCTACACACCCCACACTGACACAACCTCAGCCCCACAACCCCACTCTCCCTACACAACCCACAATGACCCAACCTCAGCCTCACACCCCACACTGACCCAACCTCAGCCCCCACCCCACTGTCCCTACACATCCCACACTGACCCAACCCCAGCCCCCACCCCACTGTCCCTACACACCCCACACTGACCCAACCTCAGCCTCGCACCCCACTGTCCCTACACAACCCACAATGACCCAACCTCAGCCTCACACCCCACTGTCCCTACACACCCCACACTGACCCAACCCCAGCCCCCACCCCACTGTCCCTACCCACCCCACACTGACCCAACCTCAGCCTCACATCCCATTGTCCCTACACACCCCACACTGACCCAAACTCAGCCTCACACCCCATTGTCCCTACACACCCCACACTGACCAAACCTCAGCATCACACCGCACTGTCCCTACATACCCCACAATGACACAACCTCAGCCTCACACCCCACTGTCCCTACACACTCCACACTGACCCAACCTCAGCCCCCACCCCACTGTCCCTACACACCCCACACTGACCGAACCTCAGCCCCCCACCCCACTGACCCTACACACTCCACACTGACCCAACCTCAGCCTCACACCCCACTGTCCCTACACAACCCACAATGACCCAACCTCAGCCTCACACCCCACTGTTCCTACACACCCCACACTGACTCAACCTCAGCCCCCCACCCCACTGTCCCTACACACCCCACACTGACCCAACATCATCCTCCCACCCCACTGTCCCTACACACCACACACTGACCCAACATCAGCCTCACACCCCACAGTCCCTACACACCCCACACTGACCCAACCTCAACCCCCACCCCACTGTCCCTACACACCCCACACTGACCCAACCCCAGCCCCCCACCCCACTGTCCCTACACACCCCACACTGACCCAACCTCAGCCTAACACCCCACTGTCCCTACACATCCCAGACTGACCCAACCTCAGCCTAACACTCCACTGTCCCTACACACCCCACACTGACCCACCTCAGCCACACACCCCACTCTCCCTACACATCCCACACTGACCCAACCACAGCCCCCACCCCACTGTCCCTACACACCCCACACTGACCCACCTCAGCCACACACCCCATTGTCCCTACACACCCCACACAGACCCAACCTCAGCCTCACACCCCAATGTCCCTACACACCCTACAATGACCCAACCTCAGCCTCACACCCCACTGTCCCTACACACGCAACACTGACCCAACCTCAGCCCCCACCCCACTGTCCCTACACACCCCACACTGACCCAACCTCAGCCTCACACCCCACTGTCCCTACACACCCCACACTGACCCAACCTCAACCTCCCACCCCACTGTCCCTACACACCCCACACTGACCCAACCTCAGCCTCACACCCCACTGTCCCTACACATCCCACACTGACCCAACCTCAGCCCCCACCACACTGTCCGTACACATCCCACACTGACCCAACCTCAGCCCCCCACCCACTGTCCCTACACATCCCACACTGACCGAACCTCAGCCTCACACCCCACTGTACCTACACACCCCACACTGACCCAACCACAGCCCCCACCCCACTGTCCCTACACATCCCACACTGACCCAACCTCAGCCTCACACCCCACCGTCCCTACACAACCCACAATGACCCAACCTCAGCCTCACACCCCACACTGACCCAACCTCAGCCCCCACCCCACTGTCCCTACACACCCCACACTGACACAACCTCAGCCCCACAACCCCACTGTCCCTAGACAACCCACAATGACCCAACCTCAGCCTCACACCCCACACTGACCCAACCTCAGCCCCCACCCCACTGTCCCTACACATCCCACACTGACCCAACCCCAGCCCCCACCCCACTGTCCCTACACACCCCACACTGACCCAACCTCAGCCTCGCACCCCACTGTCCCTACACAACCCACAATGACCCAACCTCAGCCTCACACCCCACTGTCCCTACACACCCCACACTGACCCAACCCCAGCCCCCACCCCACTGTCCCTACCCACCCCACACTGACCCAACCTCAGCCTCACATCCCATTGTCCCTACACACCCCACACTGACCCAAACTCAGCCTCACACCCCATTGTCCCTACACACCCCACACTGACCAAACCTCAGCATCACACCGCACTGTCCCTACATACCCCACAATGACACAACCTCAGTCTCAGACCCCACTCTCCCTACACACTCCACACTGACCCAACCTCAGCCCCCATCCCACTGTCCCTACACACCCCACACTGACCGAACCTCAGCCCCCCACCCCACTGACCCTACACACTCCACACTGACCCAACCTCAGCCTCACACCCCACTGTCCCTACACAACCCACAATGACCCATCCTCAGCCTCACACCCCACTGTTCCTACACACCCCACACTGACTCAACCTCAGCCCCCCACCCCACTGTCCCTACACACCCCACACTGACCCAACATCAACCTCCCACCCCACTGTCCCTACACACCACACACTGACCCAACATCAGCCTCACACCCCACAGTCCCTACACACCCCACACTGACCCAACCTCAACCCCCAACCCACTGTCCCTACAATTTCCACACTGACCCAATCTCAGCCTCACTCCCCAATGTCCCTGCGCACCCCACACTGACCCAATCTCAGCCTCACTCCCCACTGTCCCTACACACACCACATTGACCCAACCTCAGCCTCACACCCCACTGTCCCTACACATCCCACACTGATCCAACCTCAGCCCCCACCCCACTGTCCCTACACACCCCACACTGACCCAACCTCAGCCCCCACGCCACAGTCCCTACACATCCCACACTGACCCAACCTCAGCCTCACACCCCACTGTCCCTACACATCCCACACTGAACCAACCTCAGCCTCACACCCCACTGTACCTACACAGCCCACACTGACCCAACCTCAGCCCCCACCCCACTGTCCCTACACAACCCACAATGACCCAACCTCAACCTCACACCCCACACTGACCAAACCTCAGTCCCCACCGCACTGTCCCTACACATCCCACACTGAACCAACCCCAGCCCCCACCCCACTGTCCCTACACACCCCACACTGACCCAACCTCAGCCACACACCCCATTGTCCCTACACACCCCACACTGACCCAACCTCAGCCTCACACCCCACTGTCCCTACACACGCCACACTGACCCAACCTCAGCGCCCACCCCACTGTCCCTACACACTCCACAATGACCCAACATCATCCCCACACCCCACTGTCCCTACACACCCCACACTCACCCAACCTCAGCCTCGCACACCACTGTCCCTAAACAACCCACAATGACCCAACCTCAGCCTCACACCCCAATATCACTACACACCCCACACTGACCAAACCCCAGCCCGCACCCCACTGTCCCTACACACCCCATACTGACCCAACCTCAGCCTCACATCCCCTTGTCCCTACACAACCCACAATGACCCAACCTCAGCCCCCCACCCCACTGTCACTACACACCCCACACTGACCCAAACTCAGCCTCACACCCCACTGTCCCTACACATCCCACACTGACCCAACCTCAGTCCCCCACCCCACAGTCCCTACACACCCCACAATGACCGAACCTCAGCCTCACACCCCACTGTCCCTACACACCCCACACTGACCCAACCTCAACCCCCACCCCACTGTCCCTACACAGCCCACACTGACCCTACCTCAGCCCCCACCCCACTGTCCCTACACATCCTACACTGACCCAACCTCAGCCCCCACGCCACAGTCCCTACACACCCCACACTGACCCAACCTCAGCCCCCCAACCCACTGTCCCTACACACCCCACACTGACCGAACCTCAGCCTCACACCCCACTGTCCCTACACATCCCACACTGACACAACCACAGCCCCCCAACCCACTGTCCCTACACATCCCACACTGACCCAACCTCAGCCTCACACCCCACTGTACCTACACAGCCCACACTGACCCAAACTCAGCCCCCACCCCACTGTCCCTACACAACCCACAATGACCCAACCTCAACCTCAAACCCCACACTGACCCAACCTCAGCCCCCACCCCACTGTCCCTACACATCCCACACTGACCCAACCCCAGCCCCCACCCCACTGTCCCTACACACCCCACACTGACCCAACCTCAGCCTCACACCCCACTGTACCTACACACCCCACACTGACCCAACCTCAACCCCCACACCACTGTCCCTACACACCCCACACTGACCCAACCTCAGCCCCCCAACCCACTGTCCCTACAATTTCCACACTGACGCAATCTCAGCCTCACTCCCGAATGTCCCTGCACACCCCACACTGACTCAATCTCAGCCTCACACCCCACTGTCCCTACTCAACCCACGCTGACCCAACCTCAGCCCCCACCCCACTGTCCCTACACATCCCACACTGACCCAACCTCAGCCTCACACCCCACTGTCCCTACAAAACCCACACTGACCCAACCTCAGCCCCCCACCCCACTGTCGCTACACATCCCACACTGACCCAACCTCAGCCTCACACCCCACTGTACCTACACACCCCACACTGACCCAACCTCAGCCCCCACCCCACTGTCACTACACACCCCACACTGACCCAACCTCAGCCCCCCACCCCACTATCCCTACACAACCCGCAATGACCCAACCTCAGCCTCACACCCCACACTGACCCAACCTCAGCCCCCACCCCACTGTCCCTACACACTCCACACTGACCCAACCCCAGCCCCCACCCCACTGTCCCTACACACCCCACACTGACACAACCTCAGCCCCCCAACCCCACTGTCCCTACACACCCCACACTGACCCAACATCAGCCTCACACCCCACTGTACCTACACACCCCACACTGACCCAACCTCAGCCCCCACCCCACTGTCCCTACACACCCCACACTGACACAACCTCAGCCCCCCACCCCACTGTCCCTACACAACGCACAATGACCCAACCTCGGCCTCACACCCCACTGTCCCTACACACCCCACACTGACCCAACCACAGCCTCACACCCCACTGTCCCTACACACCCCACACTGACCCAACCACAGCCTCACACCCCACTGTCCCTACACACCCCACACTGACCCAACCACAGCCTCACACCCCACTGTCCCTACACACCCCACACTGACCCAACCACAGCCTCACACCCCACTGTCCCTAAACACCCCACACTGACCCAACCTCAACCTCACACCCTACCGTCCCTACACACCCCACACTGACCCAACCTCAGCCCCCACCCCACTGTCCCTACACATCCCACACTGACCCAACCTCAGCCTCACACCCCACCGTCCCTACACAACCCACAATGACCCAACCTCAGCCTCACACCCCACACTGACCCAACCTCAGCCCCCACCCCACTGTCCCTGCACATCCCACACTGACCCAACCCCAGCCCCCACCCCACTGTCCCTACACACCCCACACTGACCCAACCTCAGCCTGACACCGCACTGTCCCTACATACCCCACAATGACCCAACCTCAGTCTCAGACCCCACTCTCCCTACACACTCCACACTGACACAACCTCAGCCCCCACCCCACTGTCCCTACACACCCCACACTGACCCAACCTCAGCCTCACACCCCACTGTCCCTACACAACCCACAATGACCCAACCTCAGCCTCACACCCCACTGTTCCTACACACCCCACACTGACTCAACCTCAGCCCCCCACCCCACTGTCCCTACACACCCCACACTGACCCAACATCATCTTCCCACCCCACTGTCCCTACACACCCCACACTGACCCAACATCAGCCTCACACCCCACAGTCACTACACACCCCACACTGACCCAACCTCAACCCCCAACACACTGTCCCTACAATTTCCACACTGACCCAATCTCAGCCTCACTCCCCAATGTCCCTGCGCACCCCACACTGACCCAATCTCAGCCTCACTCCCCACTGTCCCTACACACACCACATTGACCCAACCTCAGCCTCACATCCCACTGTCCCTACACACACAACACTGACCCAACCTCAGCCTCACACCCCACTGTCCCTACACACCCCACACTGACGCAACCTCAGCCCCCACCCCACTGTCCCTACACATCCCACACTGACCCAACCTCAGCCCCCACGCCACAGTCCCTACACATCCCACACTGACCCAACCTCAGCCTCACACCCCACTGTCCCTACACATCCCACACTGACCCAACCTCAGCCTCACACCCCACTGTACCTACACAGCCCACACTGACCCAACCTCAGCCCCCACCCCACTGTCCCTACACAACCCACAATGACCCAACCTCAACCTCACACCCCACACTGACCAAACCTCAGTCCCCACCCCACTGTCCCTACACACGCCACACTGACCCAACCTCAGCGCCCACCCCACTGTCCCTACACACTCCACAATGACCCAACATCATCCCCACACCCCACTGTCCCTACACACCCCACACTCACCCAACCTCAGCCTCGCACACCACTGTCCCTAAACAAGCCACAATGACCCAACCTCAGCCTCGCACCCCAATATCCCTACACACCCCACACTGACCAAACCCCAGCCCGCACCCCACTGTCCCTACACACCCCACACTGACCCAACCTCAGCCTCACATCCCATTGTCCCTACACAACCCACAATGACCCAACCTCAGCCCCCCACCCCACTGTCCCTACACACCCCACACTGACCCAAACTCAGCCTCACACCCCACTGTCCCTACACATCCCACACTGACCCAACCTCAGTCCCCCACCCCACAGTCCCTACACACCCCACACTGACCGAACCTCAGCCTCACACCCCACTGTCCCTACACACCCCACACTGACCCAACCTCAACCCCCACCCCACTGTCCCTACACAGCCCACACTGACCCTACCTCAGCCCCCACCCCACTGTCCCTACACATCCAACACTGACCCAACCTCAGCCCCCACGCCACAGTCCCTACACACCCCACACTGACCCAACCTCAACCCCCCCACCCCACTGTCCCTACACAACCCACACTGACCCAACCTCAGTCCCCCAACCCACTGTCCCTACACACCCCACACTGACCGAACCTCAGCCTCACACCCCACTGTCCCTACAGACCCCACACTGACCCAACCTCAGCCCCCACCCCCCAGTGTCCCTACACACCCCACTGACCCAACCTCAGCCTCGCACCCCACTGTCCCTACACAGCCCACACTGACCCAACCACAGCCCCCCAACCCACTGTCCCTACACATCCCACACTGACCCAACCTCAGCCTCACACCCCACTGTACCTACACAGCCCACACTGACCCAAACTCAGCCCCCACCCCTCTGTCCCTACACAACCCACAATGACCCAACCTCAACCTCACACCCCACACTGACCCAACCTCAGCCCCCACCCCACTGTCCCTACACATCCCACACTGACCCAACCCCAGCCCCCACCCCACTGTCCCTACACACCCCACACTGACCCAACCTCAGCCACACACCCCACTGTCCCTGCACACCCCACACTGACTCAATCTCAGCCTCACACCCCACTGTCCCTACACAACCCACGCTGACCCAACCTCAGCCCCCACCCCACTGTCCCTACACATCCCACACTGACCCAACCTCAGCCTCACACCCCACTGTCCCTACACATCCCACACTGACCCAACCTCAGCCCCCCACCCCACTGTCGCTACACATCCCACACTGACCCAACCTCAGCCTCACACCCCACTGTACCTACACACCCCACACTGACCCAACCTCAGCCCCCACCCCACTGTCACTACACACCCCACACTGACCCAACCTCATCCCCCCACCCCACTATCCCTACACAACCCCCAATGACCCAACCTCAGCCTCACACCCCACACTGACCCAACCTCAGCCCCCACCCCACTGTCCCTTCACACTCCACACTGACCCAACCTCAGCCCCCACCCCACTGTCCCTACACAACCCACACTGACCCAACCTCAGCCTCGCACCCCACTGTCCCTACACAACCCACAATGACCCAATCTCAGCCTCACACCCCACTGTCCCTACAAACCCCACACTGACCCAACCCCAGCCCCCACCCCACTGACCCTACACACCCCACACTGACCCAACCTCAGCCTCACACCCCACTGTCCCTACACATCCCACACTGACCCAACCTCAGCCCCCGACCACACTGTCCCTACACATCCCACAATGACCCAACCTCAGCCCCCACCCCACTGTCCCTACACACCCCACACTGACACAACCTCAGCCCCCCACCCCACTGTCCCTACACAACGCACAATGACCCAACCTCGGCCTCACACCCCACACTGACCCAACCTCAGCCCCCAACCCACTGTCCCTACACATCCCACACTGACCCAACCCCAGCCCTCACCCCACTGTCCCTACACATCCCACACTGACCCAACCTCAGCCTCACACCCCATTGTCCCTACACACCCAACACTGACCCAACCTCAGCCTCACACCCCACTGTCCCTACACACTCCACACTGACCCAACCTCAGCCCCACCCCACTGTCCCTACATACCCCACACTGACACAATCTCAGCCTCGCACCCAACTGTCCCTACACACCCCACACTGACCCAACCCCAGCCCCCACCCCACTGTCCCTACACACCCCACACTGACCAAACCTCAGCCTCACATCCTATTGTCCCTACACAGCCCACACTGACCCAACCTCAGCCCCCCACCCCACTGTCCCTACACACCCCACACTGACCCAACATCATCCTCACACCCCACTGTCACGACACACTTCACACTGACCCACCCCAGCCTCCACCCCACTGTCCCTACACACCCCTCACTGACCCAACCTCAGCCTCACACCCCACTGTCCCTACACAACCCACAATGACCCAACCTAAGCCCCCACCCCACTGTCCCTACACACCCCACACTGACCCAACCTCAGCCTCACACCCCACTGTTCCTACACTCCCCACACTGACCCAACCTCAGCCCCACACCCCACTGTCCCTACACACCCTACACTGACCCAACCTCAGCCTCACACCCCACTGTCCCTACACAACCCACACTGACCCAACCTCAGCCTCACACCCCACTGTCCCTACACAACCCACAATGACCCAAGCTCAGCCTCACAACCCACTGTCCCTACACACCCCACACTGACCCAACCTCAGCCCCCACCCCACTGTCCCTATACACCCCACACTGACCTAACCTCAACCTCACACCCCACTGTCCCTACACACTCCACACTGACCCAACCTCAGCCTCACACCCCACTGTCCCTACACAACCCACAATGACCCAAGCTCAGCCTCACAACCCACTGTCCCTACACACCCCACACTGACCCAACCTCAGCCCCCACCCCACTGTCCCTATACACCCCACACTGACCCAACCTCAACCTCACACCCCACTGTCCCTACACACCCCACATTGACCCAACCTCAGTCTCACTCCTTACATTCCACTACACACCCCAAAGTGTCTCCTTGACAGTTAATGATTCTCAGAAACTTGTAGAGACACAAGATGTTCTGTAGATTTTGGAAATCCAGAGCAACACACCTACAACTCAGCAGCTTTGTCAGAGACTGCGTAGGGAGAAATGGAGTTGATGTTTCAAAGTTTAAAACCCTTCACTAACACTTTGAACACAAATTCATTTGCTTTGCACTGGATCTCCCTGACTTGTATTTCCTGCATTGTCTGTATCGATTCTCAGCTCTCAGTAATCATTCTATTTTCACCTGTACAGGCCAGCTGACTGTCTCCCTGCTTCTGGTGATATCCAGCTTTGCAGACGCAGTAAAAAGACCCAGCAGAGTTACGACAGGTCTTGTTCACTCCGCACGCATTTTCATCCTGGCATTCATCCACATCTGTTGTAGAGAGGAAGAGAGGTACAAATATTACCAACACAAATGTAGTCATAGAGTCATAGAGGACTACAGCACAGAAACAGGCCCTGCTGCCCATCTAGTCTGTGCTGAACTGTTATTCTGTCAGCCCCATTGACCTGCACCCAGAACATAGCCCTCCATACCCCTCCTATCTATGTGTTTATTCAAATTACTGTTAAATGTTGAAATTAAACCCGTTTCCAATACTTCCACTGGCAGCTCGTTCCACTCTCACTCCACCCCTCTGAGCAAAGATGATGATAATGATGACTGGAAAGTGAATGGTGTACGGAGTCCCACAGGAACTTCACTCAGATCTTTGTTCCTCATACTCTACATCACACATTATTAACCATTTCCTGAATGGATTCCCCTGGATCTAGCATCAGGGAGGCACAGTGCTGCATCTACTACAGATCCTGCTCCACAGGCCTCAGCACCCCGGGTCCAATCTGAATTCAAATTCCTCCACAGCATCTGCAACTGAGGAAATGATTTGTCATTGGGACATCTCTCACTAAAATGAACACGTGTCTTAAAAAGTTATCTGTAATATCCTCCTGGAATGACCCCCTGGGTTTGGAAATAGGTGTCTGATGTTCGAGGCCTAGTGTTTGGTGAATGCTGTCCCCTGGAATCGATGCTGACAATTGAGATCTGATGGTCCAATTAGAAGTCCGGAACTCAAGGCCCATTGGCTGGAGCCAGATCTACAGATCTCCATGAGTCCACTGGGGAGGAAGAAACCTGGTGTCTGTAGGCCCAAGTCCGGTCTGCTCGAGGCCTGTCCTGCGGTTAAAGGACTGTGTATGTGCGTCGGTGGGAGGGAGGAACTGGGCTTGTTTTTGCTGTTGTTGCTTTGTTACTTTTTGTGTTCTGTGTTGCTCTTCTGAGCATTGTGGTCATACTATGTTGGCACTGGAATGTGTGGTGACACTCGTGGGCTGCCCCTAACACAACCTCGGGTATGCTGGTTGTTAGCACAAATGACACATTTCATTCTGGGTTTTATCTACAATCGAGAATCTCAACACCTGAATCTCGGGGATGGATATATGGTGAGCTTGCTAAGTCTAGCCCGACCCACCTTTGGAACTCACAAAGCAGAGGAATGCTGCTGCAAAGGGTTTCCTTACTGAGGATAGGACTGGTATTTTCTGTTACAATTGTGAAGAAGGTGGACATTCCAAACGAGATTGTGAGCGACAGGAAAATCTTCAAAAAGTAAACCAGTGGAGAATTAAACAGAAAAAGATGGGAAACAGCAAGTTACTTTACTCCACAGATCCTTTTCAACAGAGATTTGACTCATTTCCTGTTGGCTCCGATCAGTGCCCTTGAGGTTTGGGGGCTTAGAGCTGATGATTACCCTCATGATGATTTTTTGTCATTGACACTGGTGTATTCAGGAGCAGATATTGCGGTAGCAGAGACTATTGATACACTTGTGTTGTTTTGCCCAGATCCAGCTGTCAAAAGTAAAGTTGCCATTCTTGTGGGAACAAACACTTCCATTGCAAACACGAGAAAATCTGCAGATGCTGGAAATTCAAGCAACACACACAAAATGCTGGTGGAACACAGCAGGCCAAGCAGCAACTATAGGGAGAAGATAGTAAGATTTGAAAGTAGTGGGGTGCGGGGGAAATGTGAAATGATAGGAGAAGACCGGAGAGCTGGAACACAGCTTCACCCCACCCCTTCCAGTCTTCTCCTATTATTTCGCATTTCCCCCTCCCCCTCCTACTTTCAAATCTCTGACTATCTTTCCTTTCAGTTAGTCCTGACGAAGGTTCTCAGCCCGAAACATCGACAGTGCTTCTTCTGATAGATGCTGCCTGGCCTGCTGCGTTCCACCAGCATTTTGTGTGTGTAGCTTCCATTGCAAGAAGACACATGGGAGCATATAAAGAGAGAAAGGGAGAGAACTTTCTGAGAACTTCATCTATTCTCCCTGTATTCAGAGCTGCTTTTGAGAATGTGCAAGTTTCTCCTGTGCAGGGTGATGAGAATAAAAGAGGAACTGTGTGGTGTACTCAGTCTAAACCAGTCACTTTTCCTTCTACCGGAGGAGTTCAAGTGACTGGAACATCCAGATTTTCAGGAATGCCCAGTGCCCCAGCCACTTTTGTGGATGCTCCTGACGATCAGGAAGAAAAGCCACTCTTGTCTGCAGGAGTGCTGGTGAGACCTGAACTGCAGAAATCTTTGGCTGTCTATTCTAACAGGAGAACAGTGATTGTCAGCAACACCTCAGGAGGAGATGTCAGGAGTTTCTAGTTTCCCAGTAAAGAAAAAGGAAGAGAAATAGTCTCCTATTTCTATGTTTTTGTTTTTTTTTCAATTTTAGGGTTTTCTTCCATCTTTTTATTTTTTTCTGGTATCCTGTTTATATTTAGGATTTGGGAGATCTATTATATGCTGTTACCTATAGTTTTTACTCATATGTTAACTGCCAACAATGTAATCTCACTCCCTTTCTACTGTTATGACTGTTATGCATCTGTTTTTGAAAAATTCAATCAAAAGATTGGAAAAGAAAGAAATAGTTTCCTCTATTGGGAAAGTTGACATTGAAGTCAGTCAACTTTGATGACTCACCAATACCAGAGGATTGGGAAAAGAGAATAACTGATAAGATGTTAGAACACAAAGACATCTTTCCTACTGACA
This sequence comes from Hemitrygon akajei, assembly GCF_048418815.1. Lineage (NCBI taxonomy): Eukaryota > Metazoa > Chordata > Chondrichthyes > Myliobatiformes > Dasyatidae > Hemitrygon > Hemitrygon akajei. The sequence continues at coordinate 65,964,980 of NC_133139.1, read as the reverse complement.
AGATTGCTGTTGGTTGTTCCATGAGTACTCACCACACGATCATAGTGACAGAAGACACACCTTTCCATTCATCACCATCGGAGACTGAATTGGCAGTGATAATAACTCATTACGAGCCTACAATGAGGCAGTTTCAGTTACAAGGTCTATCTCTATCTCTTCCCCTTCCCTCTCTGGATAACCCCATGGATTTCCCAGCCCCTCACTGAACCTACTCCCAGATGGTGACATTGGATCGTGTGGAGTTTCCGATCTTAGATCAGAATAGTAACCACCATGCCAGCTACAGATGGCTATTCTGGACAGAATTGTTCCTGGAGCAACTCAACAGGTCATGAAATCCATGTCCATCACAATAACCCTACTGTGGAACTTGCACAGAATATCTTTCTTTACTTAGAGGTATCTGAAGAACAATGGTGTAGGGTTATAATGGCAACTCCTACATTGAATTGATTCTCCATATCATGGTTATATTAAATCCTTACATTCACAGATCTTCCCTGCAGTGAGGCTGGCAGTCATAGAAAATGCCAGAAACAATATGATGCAGTTACACTGGTGGGAACCCACTGTGTTGTTACAAGTTGCATATTTGTCACAGAGTGAGTATTCACAATTGTCAATATCTGCGAGAAAGGACAAAATAGTTCACAATGATAAACATTGTTTGCTCCTTGTTACAGGTGCACTCTGTGGGTCTGCATGGAGCAAAACATAGGCATGTTGATAAACACAGACCAGGTCTTCCTTGGAACAAACAATTCAGTGATTTTCTTGGGAAAGGCCTTCAGGATGAGAAAAACCTGCAGAGTTTATAGCCCACACCACTATGGGTAGTCGCCTTCCCACTATCAAGGACATCTTCAAATTGCAATGCCATAAAAAGGTGGCATCTATCACTAAGGACCCCCACCACCCAAGACCTGCCCTTTTTACAATAATACCATCAGGTAGGATGTACAAGAGCCTGACACATGCTGAGCGTATTGTTTACAGCTTCTTCCTCTGCGACATCAGATTTCTGAATGGACAATGAACCCAGGAATACCTCCTCACTATTTTCAAGTCAAGTCAAGTCATTTTTATTGTCATTTCGACCATAACTGCTAGTACAGTACATAGTAAAAATGAGACAACGTTTTTCAGGACCATGGTGTTACATGACACAGTACAAAAACTAGACAGAACTACGTAAAAAACAACACAGAGAAAGCTACACTAGACTACAGACCTACCCAGTACTGCGTAAAATGGACAAAAACAGTGCAAGCATTACAATAAATAATAAACAGGACAATAGGGCAAGTTGTCAGTCCAGGCTTCGGGTATTGAGGAGTCTGATAGCTTGGGGGAAGAAACTGTTACATAGTCTGGTTGTGAGAGCCTGAATGCTTCGGAGCCTTTTCCCAAACAGCAGGAGGGAGAAGAGATTGTATGAGGGGTGCATGGGGTCCTTCATAATGCTGTTTCCTTTGAGGATGCAGCATGTAGTGTAAACGTCCGTGATGGCGGGAAGAGAGACCCCGATGATCTTCTCAGCTGACCTCACTATCTGCTGCAGGGTCTTGTGATCCAAGATGGTACAATTTCCAACCAGGCAATGATGCAGATGCTCAGGATGCTCTCAATACAACCCCTGTAGAATGTGATGAGGATAGGGGGTGGGAGATGGACTTTCCTCAGCCTTCACAGAAAGTAGAGACACTGCTGGTCTTTCTTTGCTATGGAGCTGGTGTTGAGGAACCAGGTGAGATTCTCCGTCAGGTGAACACCAAGAAATTTGGTGCTCTTTACGATCTCTACTGAGGAGCCATCGGCAGGGAGTGGTCGCTCCGTGCCCTCCTAAAGTCAACAACCATCTCTTTTGCCTTGTTCACATTCAGAGACAGGTTGTTGGTTCTGCACCAGTCCGTTACTCGCTGCACCTCCTCCCTGTAAGCTGACTCGTCATTCTTGCTGATGAGACCCACCATGGTCGTGTCATCGGCGAACTTGATGATGTGGTTCAAGCTGTGTGTTGCAGCACAGTCGTGGGTCAGCAGAGTGAACAGCAGTGGACTGAGCACGCAGCCCTGGGGAGCCCCCGTGCTCAGCGTGATGGTGTTGGAGATGCTGCTCCTGATCCGTACTGACTGAGGTCTCCCAGTCAGGAAGTCTAGGATCTTAACTCTCTTTTCTCCCTACTTATTTAAAAAAGGAGGCGGAGCAAAGTTAAGATGGCGCTAAACATCGACTCCTTTGCTTGCATTTTCAGAAACAGCTCTCTTTCCATCTTTAATATCTTTATTTTTCCCATTCAGGGTTCGTTTGAAGACCCTGCCCTGCAGTTACACACTGACTTAAGTTCTTTGTGGGAATGGGACCTGTTCTCAGAGTTTCAGGACTGCCCGTTGTTCGGCACGCCAAGGGTTCAGCCTGAGAGTCCGGCTCGAATTCAGAAGCTTAACATCTCGGGGCTCTGGAGACGGGCGGATCGAGGGTCGGTTTCACAACAGGAGACACGTGTGTCATCGGGGGAGTCGGGATATCTGCTGTGGGCCCGAAGACCCGGGATCTGTGCAACCTTTAGGCACAGAGCTCAAAAAAAAGCAATGTAACAGACCTTTAATGTCATAAACCAGCCGGTTGTTGTTATGTCTCCCCGCTCGCTGGGGAGAAAATAGAGACGCCTCTTTCTCCCTTATCAGGGAGAGAGAGAACCTGTGGAATGTCAAATGCCGGATGAAATGTGAAGTCTGTGGGGTAACTGCAAGACTGTGTCTTTGCTATTGCTTTGCTCACGATGAGTGCTCGGAGACGGTACCGATGCTTGCTTTATTTGCTGGTGGGGGAGGGGGATTGTTGCTCGCTGCTCTTACGCGCGTGAGGGAGGAAAGCTGGGGGGACTTTAGGGTTCTTATGTTTATCTGTCGTTCATTCTTTGGGGCACTTCTCTGTTTTTGTGGATGTTTGCAAATGGAAAGCATTTTAGGATGTATATTATATACATTCCTCTGCCATTAAATTGGACCTTTGAACCTCCCAGTGGAGAGGTGTACTGGATGCCCGTAGCTCTACTCATCTTTAATGTTTCCCTGACCCCGGAATGGGGTTGATCACATCTCAGTCCCAATAGATTTCCCAGCCCCTCCACTGAATGGGTTCAGAGAGTAACATGTTGGTCCATGTGGGAATTTGGGATGCAGGATTGTAGCAGTAGTGACCACGAGAGCTAAAACTGTCTGTTTTCTCCATTTTGTAGCATATAGAGTAAGTCGCATTCCTAGCAGCTCTCTCTTTTAATATATTTTATATACCACTGACAGATCCCTTTTAGCTGTGATGATTTATTACTTCTACTGAAGGATTTACGACTTAATTACAATGGCCGAAAAAAGTCGTTCTGGCATTGAACTGAGAAGTAGCAAGACTTTCACTGAAATGGAACAAACGGAACAAACCAAGAAAACGGAGGAATCTGTTACATTAAGAGGAATATTTTCTTCAATACAAGACATGAAATCAGAATTCTGATCACTTAATATTAAAATTGATAAGCTGGCTGGTTCAAACGGGAAGCTTGAAAAAGCTATTTCTACGACTCAAAACTCTCTGAAAAATTTGGACTCTCAACTTCAAACACCTCAGCAGACTACAACCCGAATTGAGAATGAGCATGATCTATTCAAGCAAACTATTAAAGATCAAGGATTGAAGATATCTTCGATGGAAAAGAAAATCAATGAAATTACCTCAGAGCTATCTAAAACGAAGAAAAGAATGGTTAATTTAGATAGTAGAGGGCATCGGAGGAATTTGCGTATTCTAGGACTGCCTGAAAATACTGAAGCTGGTGATCTGTTAAAATTCTTCTCAGATATGTTGTACTCACTTTTTAGTGAGACCCTGGAAGCTAGCCCTTTAATTGCCAGAGCCCATAGAATTCCATTTTCTCAGCGTTCATCTGAATTACATCCTCGACCAATTATGCTTTCTCTGCATTATTATACGACTAAAGAAACTATTCTTCAAGAAGCCAGAAAGAAGTGGAAATTAATCTTTAACTCAGCACAGATTCGTATAGTCGAAGACTATCCTCCTGAAATCTTTGCCAAAAGAAGGAAATACCGAGAAGTTATGAGTGAAATATATAAATTAGATTTATACCCCTCCCTTCACTTTCCAGCAAAGCTGATAATTTTTCCTGAAAAATCTCAGTCACTGAGAATCTATTCTCCTCAGGAGGGATGAGAGTACATTAAAAATCTTAAAGTTAAGCCTACTGAATAAAATATTAAAGTTAACCCGGTTACTCAATAGGCAATTCTGATGTATTTGCTGTACGAGTTGTTTATGGATCTTCTGAGTTAAGCACATCCTATAACTTTTCAGTCCTTGGTATGGGATGTGGCTGATTTAATATTTTTTTTACCTTATTAATAACTAGTACATATATAACTGTTTTGTAGGGAACCTTTATAGTATTGTACTCTAATGGTCCGTGTAGGACCAGTTGTGTATTAATCTTTTTATTTCTTTTATTTGTTTCAATACTTATAGTTTTAGGTCTGTTTTATATATATACTCATTTACTTTTCTTTTTCCAGAGAAAGAATATTGTTTGTAATATTATTTGCTCAGATTTATTCTCTTTTTTTGAATATGTGTTTAAGATACTTTAGCTGATTCTAAGATGGCCGTTGTTGATTATGTTTTTATTACTGTTAGGCATAACATTATAGTAGTTGAATTCTGTTTGTGCCTTTTATTATGGCTGTTTTCCGTGGGATCTTTGCTTTATTTTAATATATGGAACTGCAAGATGGAGAACAGGGTCAAGGGTTATTAGTTTAGCATGGGACCAGCTAATTCTTATCTTTTGGGAGGCGGGAGGGGGGAGGGGTCTATTAGAGTAGGTTTTTTTCTTGATTGGGCAGTTCTTTTGATGGAATTCTCTTTCGTAAATGCGTCACTCCTTCTGGTTGTACCGGCGCCTTTTGGTTTCATCTGTACTTGTGTAACATTTCTTTTATGTAATCTTAAATTCAATTTTAAACATGGATGTTAATAAAATTAATATAATATCTTGGAATTGGAACAGTGTCAATCACCCCATTAAGCATAAAAAGATTTTTAAGAAATTAAAAACACAATGCAGATATTATTTTTGTGCAAGAAAATCATATATGAAAACAGGATGAGGACAGGTTTTTTTGTTTTTGGAAAGGTCCTCTGTTCCACTTGCTGTCTAATTGTAAGATCAGAGGTGTTTCTATATTTCTTAGCCCCAAAATCCCTTTTTTACACTTTAATACTACTACTGATTCGATTGGAAGATATTTAATTGTTACTGGTTTATTATGCGAGCTAAAGGCAGCTCTGGTGTGTGTGTACGCACCTAATGTAATTCTGATTTTTTTTTAAGAAACTTTTTTCTGAGTTACCGAATCTCAATGAATATAAAGTTGATCATGGGTGGTGACTTTAATTGTTGTTTAAATCTAGCGATTGACAGATCATCAACCAATTCGTCGTTCCTAATAAAGTGGCAGCTTGTATTAAGTCTTTTTTATTAGAATATGGCCTCGTTGATATTTGGAGATATAAACAACCCAATGATGAAGATTTCTCTTTTTTTCTCACACATTCTTCATAAGTATTCTCAAATTGATTACCTTATTTTTAGATACACGTCTGTTAAACTCCATTGTTGATTGGGCGTATGACATCATTGCGCTCTTAGATCATGCGCCTTTAAAGTTAACCCTTAAGCTTTCGGATAGCTTTTTGAAAATGTCACAGTGGAGACTGAATCCCATATTGTTACAGGATCCAGCTTTAGTTAATTTTATTAAGGAGCAAATTTCTATAATTTTTGAATTTAATACAACTGAAGGAATGTCAAATCTGGTTATATGGGACATGTTGTAATCTTTTCTTAGGGGACAGTTAATCTCATATTCAGCAGCCTTGAGAAAGAAAACTAAAGCAGAAATGTCTGTGCTTATTAATAAAATTAAACAGATAGATAAAGCGTATTCAGTTAAACCTACTGAAGACCTATATAAAGGGTCGAACTTCAATCACAGTATGATTTGCTTCTGACCTTTCCCACTGAACAGCAAATTTTTATATCTGAAAGTTTATTTTATATGCATGGGGAAAAATCTGCTAAGCTTTTGGCAGGTCAGTTAAAGGTTGGGATGGTCAGAAGACAGATTTTAAAAATTTGTCGACCGGATAGAACAGAAACTTTAGATCCTTATGAAATTAATAAGATGTTTATGGACTTCTATTCTAATCTTTATAAATCTGAATTCTCTGATAGCACTATTATTATGAATAGATTTTTGCAAAGGTTAAACATAACTCAAATTTCGATTCAAGATGTTGATATGTTAGATGCAACTATTAAACAAGAGGAGATAGCCAAGGCTATATCCTCTATGCAATTAGGTAAAGCTCAGGGACCTGATGGTTATATGGTAGAATTTTACAAGACTTTTCATGAAATGCTTATACCACATCTTCTTCAAACGTTTACTGATTCTACATCCTTTGAGAACTTTCCTAAAACTTTTTATGAAGCACTAATTTCATTGATTCCAAAAAAAAGAAGACCCACTGGAATGTGTATCCTATAGACCTATTTCTTTATTGAATGTAGATTTTAAAATCCTCTCTAAGATTCTAGCAAATAGGCTTGAGAATATCTTGCCTAATGTTATCTCAAACGATCAAACAGGATTTATTAAAAATAGGTATTCACGTTTTAATATTCAAAGATTGTTAAATATCATTTATTCCCCCTCAACCAAAGAATCTGAATGTATTGTATCTTTGGATGCAGAGAAAGCCTTTGATAGGGTGGAGTGGCCTTATCTATTTCAGGTTTTGAAAAGGTTTAATTTTAGTCCAGGATTTATTTCCTGGATTAAATTGATTTATCATGCCCTGGTAGCTGCAGTTATAACTAATAATTAAAAGTCTCCATATTTTAGATTATATAGAGGAACCTGCCAGGGATGTCCTCTTAGTCCTTTATTATTTAATTTGGCTTTAGAACCACTTGCTATTGCTCTTAGGGATTCTAATTCTGTGCAGGGTATTAAGAGAGGGGATAAATTACATAAGGTTTCGTTATATGCGGATGATTTATTAACTTACATTTCAAATCCTAGGAAATCTATTCCTTTTATGTTATCTATATTTATGGAATTTGGTATTTTTTCTGGATATAAACTTAATTTACATAAAACTGATTTTTCCTATTAATAATTATTCTGATTATTATGATCAAATACCTTTTAATATTGCCAAAAACCATTTCACTTACCTTGGTATCAAAATTACTAAATATTTTAAAGACCTATATAGGTATAATTTCTCCCCTTTAGTTGAATATACTCAACAGGTGCTTTCTAAATGGTCGCCTATGTCAATGTCATTGATAGGTCGAATAAATGCTATAAAAATGGTTATTCTACCAAAATGTTTTTATATATTTCAAGCAGTTCCCTCTTTTGTTCCAAAAACATCTTTTGATAAAATAGATTCGATGATTTTGTCTTATGTTTGGAATAATAAAGGCTCTAGACTGAATAAGCTTTTTTTGCAAAAACCAAAAAAAGATGAAGGACTGATCTTACTAAACTTTAGATTTTATTATTGGGCAACTAAAATTCATTATATTACTTTTTGGATTTATGATATAGATGACCAAGATCGCCCTTCATGGTTACAGTAAGAGGAAAATTCAGTAATGGGGTTTTTGTTAGCTTTTTTATTAGGAGCTCCCCTTCCGTTTTCGCTCTCCAGAATAGGTAGACAAGCTCTCAACCCTATTGTTAAACATACTTTAAAAATTTGCTTTCAATTTCGTAGATTTTTTGAATTAAAAGATTTTCTACTTTCTAGTAATATTTATTCTAATTTCGTTTTTAAACCATTAACTTTGGATAAGGCTTTTTTAACATGGGAAATTAAAGGAATAAAAACTGTTTTAGATTTATTTTTACAGGACTGTTTAATGTCCTTTTCACAGTTAATGGATAAATATGACATCTCTAATACACATTTTTCAGATACTTACAGGTTAGGAATTTTTTTACGTGATTTTTTACCGAATTACCCCTTGGCCTGTTCTTTAAATTTGGCTTATGCTATTTTTCAGCTTAAACATTTTCAAAACCAATTAATAGCTATCACTTATAAACAGTTAATGAATGCTTGCATGTCGCCTAATGATAGGGTTCAATGCATCTGGGAAGTAGAACTTCAACATTAACTTTCAAATAATCAATGGAGTTTAATTTATTATGTAGTCAATAATTCATCTATCTGTGCACACCATACCTTAATTCAGTTTAAGATAGTACACAGGGCCTATATGTCCAAAGATAAATTGGCGCATATTTTTCCTAATATAAGCCCTATTTGTGACAGAAGTAACGCAGAAGTAGCTACTCTAACTTGTATACATTGGTTATGTGTAAGCTTAAACAATTTTTGGAGGGATGTGTCTGGAATATTATCTAAAGTTATAGATGTGGATGTTCAACCCAATTCACTTACTGCAACTTTTGGGATTATTCCAGAGGAAGCAAGCAAAGTGTCTGCTTCCACTCAACATGTGATAGCATTTTCAACTTTACTGGCCAGGAGAGCTATTTTGTTATACTGAAAAGACCACCTACTGATTTTTATTGGCTCTCCTCCATTATGTCACATCTAAGCTTGGACAAAATTAGAAGCCGGACATTTGATACATCTTTTAATTTTGAACAAGTCTGGCGACCCTTTATTCAATATTTTCACATGACTTAATTTATTTTTTATTTATTTATTTTTCTTTATTCTCTTTTGGGAAAATCCGTATCCGTGAAGGTTCGGAGATGACTGGAAGGATGTTGGTTTTTTTTCTCTTTCTCTTTTTTCTAATTTTATCCTCAATTGGACTGCCCAATCTTTCTTTTTCTTTCTTTTTTCTTTTCTCTTTTTTTATTTTAGTTTAGTTAGTGGGGTTTTTCCCTATATCAAATAACATTTCCAATCTTTTTTTCTGATTGGTATGAGGAGTTGTAGTTTTTTTTGACTATATTGTATATATAACAGCGTAACATTTTACCTATCTGATTTTGACATTATATACTTTCTGTTTTTTTATTGTGGTTTATATGTCTTTTATATTATCTGTTTGCTTAACTCCTCCTCTGATTTGTATATTCTTTATTTGAAAATCAATAAAAAGATTGAAAAATGAAATGAGAGCTAAAACTGTCAATCAGATTGGACACAGTCCTCACAGTTGTATTGCATGATCTACTGTGCCCAAAGGACCTGTCTAGTCCATGAATTCTGTCCCTGTATCTAAAAATATCTGAAAATAATGATAAAACAAAGAAAACATCATTGTTTACCAACCACACAATTTACACAATGCAGACCCTGTGAGTTAATTATTTAATTCCAAGAATATCTTCAAGACAATCCGGGAAGATTGATGACACCCACACAGCCCTGTGATTAATTTTCACTTTCATGGTGATATAAAGTCTCTACCTTCACAAAACCTTCCTGCAGTGAGGCTGACTGTCGCTGGAGTTGCCTGAAAACCTGCATTACAGTTGCATGGGTAGGAACCCGATGTGTTGTAACAAGTTGTGAGGGGGTGACATGGAGAGGCTTCACACTCATTGATATCTCTTACTCGTCTCTCACTTTCTCGTGGTCATCGGTGTGGCTGTACGAATTCACATGGGACAAGCTACACCTGAACTTTGGTGGGACATGAGTCCTTGTTTCAATCCTGTCCAGCCCATCTCCCTCAGCTTTCTGAGAGGCTGACATTAGACTGTGTGGGAGTTTGGGAATCAAGTTTGCAATAGTAATCACCATGCCAGCCAGAAGTGCCTCTTCCAGTCACACCTGTCCCTGGACAATGCTGTACTCTGTTTGTTGTTCCGAAAGGAATGTGACTGGTCAATGAATTCATTTCACAAACTCTGAAATATAAAGTCTTGGAGTAATACAGTAGAAAAAAAGAACCTTTGGCCCATCTCATCCATGCTGACCACAATGAGCTATTCCCATTTGCTTGTCAGTCCCTTTTCCCTTCCCATTTGAACTAGTGATCAGATTTATCAAAGGAAACAACAGAAAAACCAATGATAACTTCCCCAACTCCCACAATTACTCCCCTGTGCAATTTACACAGGACAGAGCCCATTAAGTTCTTTAGTTGTGGGACTCTCCAGGTGAATTGTGGAGGACTGATATCCACAATCAGATGGGATTTATTCTCCATTTTCATGTTGATACAAAGTCCTTACCTTCACAAACTTTCCCTGCCGTGAGGTTGGCGGTCGCAGGTAATGCCTGAAACCCTGCGTTGCAGTTGCACTGGTAGGATCCCACTACGTTGATACAAGTTGCATGTTCGTGACAAGGTGAGGACTTGCATTCATCGATATCTGTGTGAACAGGGAAAATCTCTCTCAATAGTAAACATGGATTGCTCCCTTTTATACCCGGGCTCTGTGGGTCGGGATGGAGTAACTCAGCACTGTGTTGTTTAATCCAGAGAAGACCTCCGCTGGAACAAAGGATTGAGTGAGTATCCTTGGGAAGAGGCATTATGGTCTGAGAAAGAAAATCAAGTGAATGGATTAAAAAACAGGTGGAATTGACTCAAGGAACCAAATGGTCGGTCACCTGTTAGAAACTGGGATGGTTGGTACCCTGCTCTCCATTTATTGAGCTTATTGACAGCAGTGTGGAAGGTCAGCAGCAGCCTAACCTTCTGTACTGGAGCTGCTTTTCACTGGACGGGAGCAGGGGAGGAAAGAGGACTCTCAGTGCTCCACTCATCTTTAATGTGACTGTGGCAAGAGCAGGTTTAGTCACATGTAAATTTCAGTTAATTGAGCACTCCCTCCCTGAATCTGCATTGGAAAGTCAGCATTGGAAATACTCAGTAGGTCAGGCAGCATCTGTGAATGAGAAACAGAATGCTGGGAGATTCCAGCACCATCCCTGGTTTCAAATTTCCAGCATGCTCGACTCTGCACCCTACAATTTCATTTTACTTTCTCTCTAACTGCAGTCATTCATCCATTACCTGGATGCATTGTGTCTCCTTTAACAACATGGTCTCACCACTCTATCAGGGACACACTTTCTTTTCCCATTTTCTCATGTTTCCAGTTCCTCGTTCCACAGATGCTGTCAGATCCTCTGAGCTTTCCCACTTCCTGTTGTATAATAACAAATCTGAGTCCGAAGAGTTTTACTGGGAAATGCTGGAGGCCAGGGATTTATGTACTGAGGAAAGTGAGAAAGAATGGACCTTTAGTCTGGCTAGGAATTTTGAAAATATTCAGGAAAGGGTCTCCACACCTTTTAGAACTTTATTTCCGAATTGAGGATTGAGTAGTGGATCTTCTCAAGGTGTAGACTGGACATGATGTCCCTGAGCCACTGAGTGTGGATGGGCAGGGCAGCATCCCTCCACCTGAGCAAAACTGCGTGCCTGGCCAACAGAGAGGCAAAAGACAGCGTGCGATGTTTAGTCGGACTTAGGTGCATGTCCCCCTCTCCGGAGGTGCCAAAAAGGTCGATCAAAGGGTTAGGTTCCAGATTGTAATTAAGTATTTGGGATAGAGTTTGGAAGACATCTTTCCAGCATTTTTCCAAACTAGGGCATGTCCAGTACATATGGATTAGGGAAGCCTTGACCCTTTTGCATTGTCGCAACAGGGATTAACATCTGGGTAAATGTGAGATAATTGAGTTTTAGACATATGGGCCCTGTGTACGACCTTGAACTGTAACAGGAAGTCGTGGGCACATGAAGAGGTCGAGTTAACTAATTTGAGGACTTTATCCCATGCCTCCTCTGACAATGAAAAATTTAAATCATGCTCCCAGACAGTTTTAATTTTGTCAAGATAGGCTTACCTGAGAGCCGCCATCTTGTTGCAGATAATAGATATTAGACCCTTGTGCAATGGATTCATACAGCGAAACAAATCAATGACGTTTGTGTCAGGTGTCTCGGAAGTTTGGTATCAGAGGCCAGATATAATGTCTAATTTGCAAATATCTGAAGAAATGAGTGTTGGGGAGATTAAACTTTGCAGACATTTGTTCAAATGATGCAAAACAGTTGTCTAAAAAGGATCTTTAAAGCGTCTGATGTCCTTTCTGTACCAGTCTTGAAATGTTGAATCATGTATAGAAGGCAGGAAGAGATGATTATGTAGAATAGGACTTGAAAGAGAGAAGCCATGGAGGCCACTATACTTTCTGAGCTGAGTCCACACTCTCAGGGTGTGCCTGATGACAAGCATTAGCAATTGGTTTAGATGTACGAAAAGGGAGTGCGGATCCAAGAAGTGTGGAGATGTAAACATTCTTAGTAGAGTTCAGCTCCATTGTCACCCATAATGGGCAGTCAGACTGATTATAAAAATGAGACCAAAAGATGAGACAATGAATGTTAGCTGCCCAGTGGTATAAGTGGAAATTGGGCAGAGTCCTGCCCCCAACACTTTTAGATTTTTGACAATGAACTTTATTCAGTTGGGGACACTTGCCCTTGCATAGGTAGGGCAATATGACTGAGTCTAGTGAGTCAAAAAAGGCTTTACGAATGAAAACTGGTATGGATCAAAGAAGGTATAAACATTTAGGAAGGATGTTCATTTTGACGACGTTGATTCGGCTCATCAGGGACATGGACGGGGTGACCACTGCACTAGGTTCTGTTTTGTTTGATTTAACAAATTAATAAAGTTTTCTCCAAAAAGACACTTATATTTCCTTGTTACTGTAACACCAAGGTAAGTAAATTGGTTATTCACTACCTTAAAAGGGAGGTTATGAAACTCTAACATTTGTGCTTATCTATTTATTGGAAAAAGTTCGCTCTTGTGTAAGTTAAGTTTGTATCCAGAAAACTGGCTAAATTTGTCAAGGAGTGAGAACATGGGGGGTAAGGAGGTGATTGGGTTTGATATAAAAAGTAAAAGATCATCAGCATAAAGGGAAACTTTGTGCTCAACTCAACCCCTCCAAATCACCATCAGGTCTACACAACTATGGAATGCAATAGCCAGTGGCTCTATGGCCAGATTGAACAGTAAAGGGCTTAAAGGGCACCCTTGGCGGATTCCACGTTTGACGTTGAAGGGTTGGGATTGCTGAGCGTTGGTCAAAACAGAGGCAGTGGGACACAAATATAACAATTTAATCCACATGATAAAATTTGGTCCGAAATCTAATTTTTCTAAAACAGCAAAGAAGTAATTCCATTGCATATGGTCGAAGGCTTTCTCTGCATCTAAGAAAATAACACATTCAGGGATTCCAATTGAAGGTGAGTATAAAAATTAAAGAGGAGGCGTATGTTAAAAAAGGGGAGGTATTTTTTGACAAAGCCAGTTTGGTCTTCAGAAATAATTGAGGGTAGGACATTCTCCAGTCTACAGGTCCAGACAGTAGCTAAAATTTTGACATCGACATTTAACAGAGAAATTGGCCTGTATGACGAGCATTCTGTTGGATCCTTGCCTCTCTTTGCTAGAAGAATGAGGCATGCCTCATTAAATGATGCTGGCAATTTACCTTGTTTAAATGAATCAGATAGAATCAAGGTTAATTGAGGTAAGAGCAATGATGAAAATGATTTAAAGAATTCTACAGGGAACCCGTCGGGTCCTGGAGATTTACCAGTCTGCAGTGACGAGATGGCTGAGGATATTTCCTCTAATGATATTGGCTCACTCAGTCTCATTTTGAAATCAGGAGAGAGTGTGGGGATATTTAAGCTGTTTAAAAAATTCTCGACCAAAATGTTATCGTTTGGGGATTCAGAACAATAAGATCGGGAGTAATAATATGAATGTGTCATTGATTTCAGAGTGATTTGAGGTGATGCTTCCGTTTTCCATTCAAAGTTTTGTGATGTGTTGGTTGGCTAAAAATTTGCCAGATTTTTCACCATGGATATAAAACCGGCTCTTGCTCTTCAAAAGTTGGCATTCAATTGGATGAGTGGAAATAAGATCAAATTTGGTTTGGAGTTCCACTCGTTTTTCATACAGCTCTGGATTTTTAAATGGAGCATATTGTTGCTCTATTTCTTTAATTTGATTGGCCAGATTTAGTCGTTCTTTATGGGTCTTTCTTTTCATATTCGCAGAGTAGGAGATTCTTTGACCCCTGAGGTATGCTTTCATAGTGTCCCAAGCAACCAGGCTTGAGGTTTCAGGTGACATATTGGTGTTAAGGAAACAGATTATATGGTCCTCCATAAATTTTACAAAATCATTATCTGACAGTAAGGTCGAATTGAAACACCAGTGCTTATTTATTTGTGGAAGGCCAGGAAGAGTTATGGACAGGACAACCAGGGTATGGTCTGATATCACTAAGCTCTGATAAACACGGGAACAGACCAAAGGAATCAGCTGATTATCCATTATAAAATAATCAATTCTAGTAAAGAAGTGATGAACATGTGAGAAGAAAGAATATTCTCTGTTATTTGGGTGGAGAAAATGCCATACATCGGAGATGCCATAGTTGGAAAGGAAGGACTGAATTAATGAAGCAGATTTGCTTAGTACTCTGGGAAAAGGAGATGATCGATTCGGCACCGGATCTAATTAACAGTTGAAGTCTCCACCTAGTATGAGAGAGTGTGAACTGAGATCAGGCAGTGCAGGAAAAAAATCTTCAAAGAAGCCCACATCGTCTGAGTTAGGAGCATATATGTTAGTCAGCACTACCAATGTATTATATAATTTCCCCGAGACAATGACAAAACGGCCATTTGTGTCTGATATTGTGTTGTGGAGCTCAAAGGGAACGTTTTGGTTAATGAGAATTGAGAGCCCCCTGGCTTTAGCCTGAAAAGTGGAGTGGAAGTGCTAACCCGCCAATCGTGACATAAGATAGAAATTATCAGAATTGCGAATGTGTGTTTCTTGTAGAAATGCAATTGCTGTATTAAACTGTTTGAGATGCGAGAGCAACTTCCTTCTTTTAACAGCGTGCTTCAGCCTCTTGACATTCCACCTCACAATATTTAACGGACTAACCATTCTCCTTTAAAAAAGATACAGATTGATAGGCATAAGCGGTATCAAGATTTTGGGTATCAGCTCTGAGGCAAAAGTGTAAAACAAAGAGAAGCAGAGCAGAAATAAATCCTGCAGAACGAGGACTTTTAAAGGTTCTTAAAACAGTATTGGCATTAGAATATCCTCCCCCCACCCCAACCCACAAGGCAGCTGCCAAAGAACATAGCAGCATGCTGTTAAGACCAATAGTCACCCAACAGTACAACTTGCTATCACTCGTAGCATCATCTGCCACCCCGTTATTATTTAAAGGAAACAGTAAGCATTTAACACTCCTAAACTGACATTGTGCTTAATGAGAGGTAAACAATTTCCCCAAGGTTTGTTAAACATGGCTCTGAAAAATGAACCATAAAACAGAAATATAAACTTATATTTGAAAAAAGTGAAAAAATAATTTTAAAAAAGCAGACTTTATCCAGAGCTCTTCCCATGTAAGGTTGTAGAGTTCATTGAATTGGAGATAAAAGGAAATACTCGAGAGAGAGAGAGAGAGAGAGAGAGAGAGAGAGAGAGAGAGAGAGAGAGAGAGAGAGAGAGAGAGAGAGAGAGAGAGAGAGAGAGTGAGAGAGAGAGAGAGAGAGAGCAGTTTGAATGAATATTATTCCACCCTTCATAGTAGTCAGCACCTAACCCGGCCAAGTCAGACCAGACCTCGCTATCCAGGCATTACTAACGTTGCTGCAGAGGGTATGGAAAAAAAAGCATTTTATGAAGAGTTCCATGCAGTGGGGAGGCTATTGATGTAGTTCCATGCTTTGTCAACGAAGTGTAGCCACTTCTTATCACCACTGGGAAGTGTGATGCGGAGATGCGCAGGAAATAGTAGGAGAGACCTGAGTCCTCGGTTGTATAGCTCCATCATTACTTCTCTGTACTCAGCTCACAGGCTCAAAACTTCAGGAGAGTAGTCTTCCACAACCCGAACCTGTTGGCCGTAGTATTATAGCTTCACTCTCTGCCGGGCCTCTCTGACCAGGAGATCTTTAATCTTGTAGCGGTGCAGGCAAAGGATAGCCAGACATGGTCTCTATCCTGGAGCTGATTTAGCTGCTAGTGAACGGTGGGCTCTGTCAATCTCTGGCAGGGACGGGAGGGTCTCCTTCCCGAAAATCTCACAAAGCAGAGTGGAAAAAAATTCAGTAGGACACCCGCCTTCGATAGATTCTGGCAAGCCCAGGGTGCGTAGGTTCTGCCATCTGCTCCGGCCTTCCAAGTCAGTAACTTTAGACGTTAACCTGATATTGTTTTCTTGTAAGCTGGAGCAGATAGTTTCCAGTTCACTGACGTGCTGGATCAGATCGCTCGTGGTGAGCTCAAGAGAAGGTAAACGTTTGCCATCGTCCTCCACTTTGGATTGTATTTGGTTAAGTTTCGCTTCCAGCAGGCTGAAAGAAGATTTGAATTCAGTCACTAACGCTGCACAATGTTGGTCTAGTAGCATGGAGATGGCCTCCACAGTCAGGCCAGCCGCTGATTTGTCTTTTTTCCCGGTCTTAGTACTCCTTGAAGTGATTGTGAAGCAAGTGTATTTGTAGGCAGGTGGAAGAGCAAAAAGTCTAACAGGTTGGTATGACAGAAGGGGGAAGAAGGAGTGTGGAGATAGAAAATAGAACGGAGCGCTTGTTCTCTGCGACTACTCCATATGGCTGCCGACCGGAAGTCCCCCTCAACTTGCACTTTAAATACACCAAATGACTTGGCCTCCATGGCCATCTAAGGCAATGAATTCCTCTGATTCACCGGCCTCTGCTAAAGAAAAACAAGTGAGTACAGGCCTAGAACCATCAGACGTTCCTCATACATTAACCGTGTCATTCCCGGGATCATCCTTGTGAACCCTCTCCATTGCCAGAACCTCTTTTCTTGGATATGGCATACTGTCCCCAGTAACTAAAGGGAATCTTGGCAACATTCACAATTAGTTTTTGTTCTTTCAGAGTTCTCCCAAACAGGACCAGTTAATAAGAGTGTTGTGAATGATGTTTATATGATGCTTTGTGCCTGTGATGCTGCTGCATGTAAGACCGAAAAATCAAAAGACATAGAAGCAGAATTAGGCCGTTTGGCCCATCAGGTAAGTTTTACATTCCACTAATGCATACGTACGTATATTTGTGCATATTACAATAAACTGAACTTTGACTTTGACCTTGACCACCCTGGAGATTGGCAATTTGATCTTTATTCTATGTCACGGATATTTATGGCCATTACCTTCACAGCTCCTCCTTCCATTGGAGCCAGCTTTCTCAGACGACTGAAAACCGGTGCTGCAGATGCACTGGAATGAACCATCTGTGTTCTGACAAGTTGCTTCACGGGCACACGGAGAGGAACTACATTCGTCGATATCTGCACAGACAGAGAAACACTTCAGGGATTGCTCGACTACACATTAAGGTCCCTTTACTCTTCAATACTCTCTAGGGTCCTACCATTCACGGTATATATCTAACCTTTGAGATCTCCACCCTCACGCTTATCAGAGTGAAATTTCATCTCCACTACTCTGCCCAGACTTTTGTACAAACTCCTTACAGATGGCACTGGAAATGAACTCCAAACTCTGACACCCTGAAATGTAATAGTGTCACACTAACCGCCTCTCGACCATAGTGCCTCATAGAGTCAAAGGAAAGTACATCTCAGAAGGAGGCCTTTTAGCCCATCCAGTCCATGCCAAACCATTTAAACGGCCTACTCCCATCGACCTGTAACTAATGCATGACCGTATCTCTCCTTGCCCCTGCCATCCATGCCCCTATCCAAACTTCTCTTATACATTGAAATCAGGTTCGCTTGCACCCCTTACGCTGACAGCTAGTTCCACACTCTCACAACCCTCTGAGTGAAGAAGTTCCCCTCATGTTTCCCTTAAACTTTTCACCTTTCACTCTTACCCCATGAGATTTCTTGGTCCCACCCATCCTCAGTGGAAAAAGCCTGCTTGCATTTACCCTATCTATACCCCTCAAAATTGTGTTTAATTCACAGTCTCTAACACATTCACAACTAATAATTTAGTCTTGAATTTTATTCTTGACTTCATAGGTATTTAAAGTCCTCACCTTCACAGTCCTGATTGATTGTATTGTACCCATCCTTGCATCGACACCTGTAAGAACCAACTGTGTTCAAACACTTTTTGCGAGGTCCACATGAAGTTGTTTCACATTCATTGATATCTGTGTAAAGAGGGAAAATTCTTTACAATTGTAAACATTTTGTTCTCCATTACAAGTGGATTCTACTGTAGTTGGTGGAATTTAGAAAATTACATCGGGGCGCCACAGTAGCGAGCGGATAGCCGAACGTTATTACAACTCAGTGCATTCCGAAGTTTAGAGATCAATTCCGACACTGTCTGGGAGCAGCTTGTACATTCTCCCCAGGAGTGTGTGGATTTCCTCCAAGTGTTGTGGTTTCCTCCCAGTGTCCAAAGACGTACTGGTTGGTAGGCTAATTAGTAATTGTAAATTGTCCCGTGATTAGGCTTGAGTTAAATAGATAGGTTGCTGCAGTGTGGCTTGTTGGGTCAGAAGGACCTGTTTCACTCTACATCTCAAATAAATGAATATTTTATTTAGAGATATAGAGTGGAAAATAAATTAAATTATATTTCTGATCTTTCTGATGTGTATTTAATACCTCAGAAATATTTGAGCTTTCTCTAAATATATTCTTTGATTAAGTATTTTGTATTCATTTAAATGATTAATTCTGGGTTATGTGTAAAAACTAAAAGTATGTGAATGGCATACGTCATCATGCCACCACATCATATTTGCACATCCCACTAAATTAAAAACAAAACTAAATGTACATGGCTCTGAGTAATTTGAGTAATATTGTAAATATATTCTTTGATTAAGTGTTCTGGATCATTTAGATGAAACAAAATGTACATGAGTTATCCCTGGCTGTGTCTCTGTGGTTTTGCTTTTAATTAGTTTTATGTTTCAGAGTTACAAAACATAACACTTTCTCATTACAAGGTGTTTTCACTCACAGAACTGTCATTCACTGGATGCTCTAGAGTCTTGTGTGTGAAAATCCAGGAGATCAGCAGTTTCTGAGATACTCAAACCACCCCATCTGGCACCAACAATCATTCCACAGCCAAAGTCACTTACATCACATTTCTACCCCATCCTGACATTTGGTCTGAACAACAGTTGAAACCTTTTATTATGTCTGCATGCTTTTGTGCATTGAGTTGCTACCACATGATTGGTCGATTGGACATTTGCATTAATGAGCAGGTGTACATGTGTACCTAATAAAGTGGGCACTGAGTGTACATTCATTGAAACCGTTAATTGGACTGTATCATCAACTTAAACCTCAACCAAACTCAGTCACCTGAGGGGATTTAAAACTCACCAAAACAGTTGTTTAGTGACAGATCAAATTGATAACCCGGTTGACAGCTGTGATTTTGGGACAGAATGTCTCGGAACATACCACTGCACAAGATAACTAGAAGAAAGAAAATGAGGCAGTTAGATGTTTGCTCCACCATTTTTATTCCTTCTCTCCTGAAACACAGCACCCCAATACTGAATATAGCCAGGGCTGATGACAACTGTGGGAGGGAGAGAGAGTTAATAGCCCCACCTCCTGAGATGGGTAAAACCAGTCTTTGGATTGATGGTGTTGAACACAGGAGTGTCAGTGCTTTGTTCTCAGTGACCAAAATCCAGCCACCGGTATTGACTTCTGACACTAGTGTCCAAAGCTCACATGACTCCACATCACCTGTTGAAATTATCTACACTGGGTCGAGAGGATGATGGTTATAAGGTAATAACTTCCTGAACCTGGTGGTGTAAGAAACAAGTTTGCCTTCATTTGCACTTTGGCTGTTTGTTAGTCTTCCTTTATGTAGAGTTTTATATAAAATTTACTTTACTTCTTTATTTTCTTGTAACTGTCTTCAGAAAAATAAATCTCAGGGTGGCACATGGTAACATATAACTACTTTGATAATGTATTTACTTTGAACATTTAAATTATAAAAATTAACTAATAGTCAAACAAAGTGTTATCAGATAGAATTTGTGAGTTCATGGACATTTCAGAAATCTGATGACAGGACTGATGGCAGCTGTTTGGAAAACATTGAGTGTGGGTCTTCAGGCTCTGTACTGCTTTGTTGATGAGACTATTGATAGGAGGGCAGGTTCTGGATGGTGAGATACAGGAACCTTAGATCCCACAACACCAGGTTCAGGAGCAGTTATTACCCAGCAACCATCAGGCTCCTAAACTACCAGGGATAACTTCACTCTTCTCAATGATGAATTGATTCCACAACCTATGGACTCACTTTCAAGAACTCTACATCTCATGTATACTGTTTTATTTATTTTTTAAAAAAATTATTTGCATGATGTGAATTCTTTTGCACTTGGTGTTTGTCAATCTTTGTTATTTATAGTTTTTCATAAATTCTATTGTATTTCTTTATATTCCAGTTGTAAACACTTTTCACCCAGTGCCCCTCACTATGTGGCTTGTTAGCCCCTCACTAACAGCCACTGGGACTCAGTGGTGAGAAAGCAACCTTCCTCAAACGGTGCGTCTGGGACCAAAACCAGATGCCTGGACCACCTGAACCCCGATCTGTGCAAATACTGTGTAAGTACTGTCCCTGTGCAATAGCCATTGGCAAGAAATAACAGATTGTACGCTGCATACAATTATAAAGAAAGTATATTTATCAATTTCAACTTTATCAGACAGTTCATAGGAAAAAAAAGAAAAATTAAAAAGGGCCCACTACAGTTAACCCAGTCCAAATGTGCAAATAAGTTGGAGCTCATCTTGAAGTTGTCTTTAACTCACACACTGGCCCACAATCTGCACGAAAGCACACACCACCTTCCGAATGTTGCTGGAAATCCATATTAAACAAACGGGCTCCCCCAAGGGAATATTGGTCCTTCCTCCTTGAAGCCATTCATCTGCACACAGCACCTTGTGCAACAGGGACAGCTTCCTCAGCCACCTTCCCTCATGCCTTCTCCCAGCTCCATGATCCACACCAATGTCCATCACCGAAACCTCTTTGCCAGCGTGCTCTAGAACCTTCTCCCAATTCCACCATCCTGATTGGCTGATACAACGTTGCCCCCTATCAATAGCTCAAACCATATCATGCTAAAAGTAGAACAGACTGCTCCTACAAAGCTGCAAAAATGAAATACCTACAGCACAGCAGTAAAAATCTTAACCAGGGCATTATATAGTAAATATCTTCAAGAAAATTAATTGAAAGGTAATATATGGCGACATATACTTACTTTAATAATAAATTTACTTTAAACTTAAGATTTCCAGTTTAAATATAATTTTCTCTCAACTGTCAACAAAGGAACTAATTATTTTCTGTCACATCCCTCCAAAAGATGACCTCCAACAACTGGAGTGCTGAACCATTGGACTTGCCAGGAGCACAACATATTCTGGGCTCAATACATTGACGCAGTCATCATATACAAACTCACTATACTTTGCTAGGAGTTTGAGGACATTTGGTATGTCAACAAAAGCTTGCAAATTTCTATGGAGGGGAGTATTCTGACTGGTTGCATCACTGCCCGGTGTGGAAGCTCCAATGTACAGAATTGAAAGGGTCTGCAGAAGGCGGCAGACTCAGCCTGTTCCATCACAGGCAACACCCTCCCATTATCGAGGACATCTACAAAAGACAGTGCCTCAAAAGGCAGCATTCATCATTAAGGAATCTCACGATACAGGACATAACCTCTTCTCATTACTACCATTAGGAAACAGGTACAGGATTGTAAAGACACACACTCAACATCTTAGGAACACCTTCTTCCCCTCCATCTTCAGACTGCTGAATGGTACAAGAACCCATGAACACTACTTCACTATTCCTTCTTCTTGTACCATGCACTTATTTTATAATTTACAGTAATTTTAAGTCTGCTCTATAATGCTGACATAAAGCACAAATTTCATGTCATATAAGACAGTGATAATGAACCTGGTTCTGATACTTCTGTGCCAATTTCCCAAGGACTCAATGCCTTGATTTTGCAAATATTTATCTATTTCCACCTTACATATTCCTA
Source organism: Hemitrygon akajei (assembly GCF_048418815.1). Classification (NCBI taxonomy): domain Eukaryota; kingdom Metazoa; phylum Chordata; class Chondrichthyes; order Myliobatiformes; family Dasyatidae; genus Hemitrygon; species Hemitrygon akajei. The sequence goes on along the minus strand of NC_133139.1, from coordinate 65,942,746 downwards.
ATGATCCAGCCTTCACCAACCTCGTGAATTCAGAGTTCCAGGGTTTTGCTATCCTCTGGGAAGAAATATCTGTGCATCACAACATGGTGCCAATGGGGGCAAACTTGGTTTCCCTGGAATTTGGAAAGAAAGATTTGGGAGAGAAATGGACAAGAGCATATAGTTACAAGATAAGGGGACAATCATTTCTCTTGCAACTAAAACACAAGAAAATCTGCAGATGTTGGAAATCCAAGCAACACACACAAAATGCTGGAGGAATTCAGCAGGCCAGGCAGCATCTATAGAAAAGAGTAAACAGTCGACATTTCAGGCCAAGACTCTTCGTCAGGACTGGGATGGAAGGGAAGAAGTCAGAGTATGAAGGTGGTGGGAGAGGAGGAAGTACAAGGTGGCAGGTGATAGATTAAACCGGGAAATGGGGGAGGGGGTAGGGGGGTGAACTAAAGAGCTGGAAACTGTATTGGTGAAAGCAATAAAGGGTTGGAGAAGGGGGAATCTGATAGGAGAGAACTGAAGACCATGGAAAAAAGGAAGGAAGAGGGATACCAGAGGGAGGTGATAGGTGGGTAAGAAGATAAGGTGAAAGAAAGAAACAGGAATGGAGAGGAGTGGGGGGAGGGTTGTTCAATCATCAGAAGTTAGAGAGATCGATGATCATGCCATCAGGTTGGAGCCGACCCAGATGGAACATACGGTGTTGCTCCTCCAACCTGAGTGTGGCCTCATCGTGGCAGCAGAAGAGGTCGTGGATTGACATGTCGGAATAGGAATGGGAATGGGTGGCTACCGGGAGATCCCTTTTTGTGGCAGCTGGAGCGAAGGTGCTTGGCAAAGTGGTCTCCCAATCCTTTTTTTTGTAATTTATTTTTTATTAAAGTTCATCATCAACCAAACATTTCCATAAGATGTATTTTAGACACTGTACATATATATCATATATTCATATTTGCCGCAAATCTCCACATAGTACTTATCTGAGATATACACTTACAGAGAAGAGAGGAAAGAAAGAACAAGCAAAAGAAAAAAAAAACTATGTACTAATAGGGAGTGTTCTTTTTTTTACAACATATTCATTGATTTGTGAGAATACAATCAGCCCTATGAGGTGTTATGTAGTTAAACCATTTTCCCCAGTATGAATCAAATTGTTCCAACTTATGATTAACAGATACTGTTATCTTCTCCATTTTGTAAATGTCTGTTGTAATTTCCATCCATGAATTTAAAGTTGGGCTCTCCTGTGATAACCATTTCCTGGTAAGAGTCTTTTTACCAGCCACCAGCAGTATATTCATTAAATATTTACCTCTTTTCAACCATTCTTGAGGTATATACCCAAAATGGTCTTACTTTCTAAGGGTATTTCACATTTTAAAATGTCTTGTAGGACATTGTGTATCCCACTCCAATCATCTTGGATCACAGAGCAATCCCAGAATATATGATAAAGATTTGCATTTTGATTTCCATGATTTCTCCAGCAAACAGGGAGGTTACTATCATAATGGGATTCCTGAAAGGGTGTAATAAAATATCTTATCAAGTTTTTCCATCCAAACTCCCTCCATTTCTGTGAATTGGTACACTTCCATTGATACCTCCATATGATTGTTCATTCTTCCTCAGATATAATTATCCCTTCTTCCTTCTCCCATTTTGTTTTAATGTATGAAGTCGAATATGTTTTAAGATTTGACAAACCCTTATACACACTTGAAATGATTCTCCTACCATTATCTGAATTACATGCTGTTCTAAATAGCTCCATCAAACATGTACTTGCCTTGGTTACATTTTTAACCCTCCTAATAAGTGTTTCTCTTTAAGCATTTCAAAACTGAACAGTGTACCTTTTTTCATTATATTTCAAAAAACTGTTGTTCCTTTAGCTGTCCAGTCCTTAAATCTAGCATCCAGTTTATTCGACGTAAAGTCCAAGTCATATGCACACCATTTAAGAATTGCAATATCTCCCTCTAGTTTATATTCTTTTTTAATAGTTTTCCATATTTTAAGAGTCCATTTCACCCATGGGTTATCAATAGTATTTATGTACTTTGTAGGTTGTTATCAGCCAAAATTGCCTGTATGGGAATGCAAAGTATCCTCTCTTCAATATTTTTCCACTGAGCGTCATATGATGGGTTGCACCAACATATCACAGCTCTCAACTGTGCTGCAAAACAATAATCTCTAAGAGAGGTAGGCCCCCTCTCCACTTTTCCTTGGCTAATTGCAAATTTTGAGATGAACTCTAGGCATTTTACCTTCCCATATATATCTTGATAACATTGTGTTCCATTCATTGATTTGATTCTAATTAATCTCTATTGGTAGGGTTTGAAAGAGATATAATAGTTTGGGCAGTATATTCATTTTAATGCAGTCAATCCTTGAACTGAAACTAAAAAAAGGAATTAGGTTCCATCTTCCTTGTTTTTTTTATATATATAGGCGGATAATTGCATTCTGATGATTTTGCCAAATCTTTTGGCATAATGATGCCCAAATATTTGAAAGACTCTGCTTGCCATGCCCAGGGATATCTACTTTCAATTTCTCTTGGTGGGCTATAGTTATATGAGAGTAATTGGATTTTATCTATGTTGATTTTGTATCCTGATAATTGACCATATTGTTCAAAGGATTGCATCAATTTAGGTAAAGAGTATATTGGTTGCCCTAGCTAGATCAAAATGTCATCCGTGTAACAGGCCAATTTATGCTCTGTCTCATTTAATCTGATGTATTGAGCTAATGGTTCCAGCTTTAATGCGAAGAGCAGCGGTGACCATACACAACCCTGTCTCGTGCCCCTTTCTAGGATAAGACTATTTGATAAATCTCCATTGATTTTAATCCTAGCAGTAGGATTGTCATATAGTGCCTGTATAGTTTTACTAATCGTGTCATGTAAAACAAATCTACGTAAAACTTTGTAAAGAAAATTCCAATTAACCAACTTGAATGCCTTTTCCGCATCCATGCTAATCACTATTTCTTCAATTTTATTTTTTTGTACATGATCCATAAAATGAAGTGTCCTTCATATATTGTCTTGTGTTTGGCATTGTTGTATAAAATCTGTTTGATCATTATGTATCAGTGTGGGTAGAAACTCTTCTAATTGTTTGTCCATGATGGAGGTAAATAATCTATAATCTACATTAAGAAAAGATATTGGTCTAAATGAGCCACATTCCATTTTATCCTTGCTATAGCTGAGATTATTGCTTCCCTGCAGCTGTGTGACATTTGTGCCTATTTTAGAGCTCAGGTCAGCGTGCAGAGAGAAACAGGAATTAACTCATTTTTAAATTCTTTGTACCACTCTGCCATATACAAATCTGATCCTGGTGACTTGCTTAACTTAAGCCTGCTAATTGCAGCTTTCAATTCAACTTCAGTTATGTCAGCAACCATCGTTCTATTTTGTTCTTCGCTTAAAGCGGGTAACTCTAGAGAATTCAGGAAGGTGTCAATTTGGGTTATTTATAAGCATCCATTAGTCTCGTGAGACTATGGATTTGCACCTTGGAAGGTTTTCAGGGCGCAGGCCTGAGCAGGGTTGTATGGGAGTCCGGCAGTTGTCCAAGCTGCAAGCCTTCCCCTCTCCACACCACCGATGTTGTCCAAGGGAAGGGCACTAGGACCCAAGCAGCTTGGCACTGGTGTCATCGCAGAGCAATGTGTTGTTAAGTGCCTTGCTCAAAAACACAACACACTGCCTCAGCTGAGGCTCGAACCAGTGACCTTCAGATCACTGGGTTATGCTTCCCCTGGAACTTTGGAATATAGAGTTTTGTAAAACACTTCAAAAGCTTCTTGAATTTCCCTTGGCTTATGTATTTTTTTTATCATTTTTGTTCTTGGATCCCTAATTCTATGAATTGTATTTTCTGCTATCTTTTTTTCAGTTTCCACACCAGCATTTTCATAGACTTAGATCTACTTTCATAATGTCTCTATTTCAGAAACATTAAATTTTTCCTGATTTCTTGCGTAGCCGAACTATTAATTTCATTCCTAATTTTAAAAATTTCCTCTAATGTATCCAGTGCCAAATTCAAATTGCATTTTTCCCTAGTTCCTTCAGCCTATTTTGTAATTCCTCTAATGTTTTATACCTTATTTTTCTTTTATATGAAGATATCACTATAATTTTCCCTCTTAAAACAGCCTTCAGAGTATCCCATATCCATTATCATTGAATTCTAAGTAAAGACCAATTTCTTTTTTAATTTGTTCCTTAAAGTAGGGATCATTGAGTAGACTTGAATTTAGTTTCCAAATAGTATTCTTTAGCTGTAGGTCAAAATCAACAGATAAATATATAGGTGCATGGACACTTACATCTATTGTCCCAATTCCACAGGTGTTTATTTTGTCTTTGTCTTTTCCAAATGTTATGAAATAGTCTATTCTTGTACATACAGAATGAGGGGGCCAGAATAATGTGTGTAATCCCTTCTGTTGGGGAAAAGGTCCCTCCATATCTCAACTAGACCAACATCCTCAGAAAATGTATTGACATTCTTATGTAAGGATTTTGTTTCATAGGTTTTTCTATTGGAAGAGTCTAACTTTAGTTATAATTGTAAATTTAAGTCTCCCCCACATATCAGGAGACCTTCTGTTTCTGTTACCATCATTTTTTTATTTTCTGAAAGAAACCAATATCACTTCCTGGGGGTGCATATATATTCAATAGAGTAACTGAATTTCCATCTATATTCCCCCTTACCAGAATGTATCTGCCCTCCTTATCTCCCATTTCGAATACTTTTTCAAAATTTAGCCTACTTGAGATAAGAATAGCAACTCCTCTCCTACGTCCTGATTTATATGAGGAGAAAAACAAATTAGTGAAGCCCATTCTCTTTTTTCCGTGCTCATTATCACTTAAGTGAGTTTCCTGTAAATATACTATATGGGCTTGTTCTTTTTTCATTTTGGATAGAATTCTACTAAGTTTGATTGGATTTAACAGCCTATTGACATTAAAAGAAATGAATTTTACTTTGTCCTTAGCCACGTGTATTTGTCAACTTATCATTGAAATTAGAAGAATAAAGCTTAATCAATCTACTCCCTGAACAATTAAGAACCGAGACATGTGAATAATAATTCAAAAAAAGGCAACGAAGGTGTGATTCTAAGGCTGAGGTCTCTAGTAGATGACCCTGTGTTGAGCTAGAGAAAACGTTTAGCTGTGGGGGATAGCCCCTCCTACCTGTGTGTTGAGGGCCCCCATTGCAGTACCCATAAAAATAAACAAATCAATATCCATTACACAGAAAAGATTTCCCTGTGTATTATATATATATATTCTCATTTAGGTGGGGATAAAGGAGTGAATGAATGAATAAAAAAGAATAATTGAGTAATATAAAATCCACATTATAATGAGTATTTCTCGAGATAGGTATATCACCGTCTATTTTTTTGCTTCTGTTTAGCTTCTCAACACATTTAAAGTTAGCCAAACCTTATGGCTGTTCTGGAGGGGGTGAGGGCTGTCTTCGGAAAACTCACAGTCTCTTCCTGATATACTTCTCTCGCCTTCCTGCCATCCCCTGCTTTCTCGATTCTCTCACTATTTCCCAAGCAGAGCAGGATAACTGCTCAGCCAGATGTTCCCTCGGTTTGATCCCACTGACGGGCAACCCTCTGACCTTCATGTCTGTAGTCGCCTCTTCCACTGTCTGATATAGTTGGATCCCATCGTCATAAAACACCCTCAGTTTAGCAGGGTACGGAGTTTGCAATCTAATCTTTCCTTGCTTTAATACTTGCATTACTTCAGAGTATTCTTTATGTTTCTGCAGGACCGCTGGGGAGGTGATCTTAATCGAAATATATTAATTTTGCGTCCAAAAACACCCTCTTCTTATCCCAGACCTTCATAGAATCTCCGTCTTGGGATTGTATCAAAAGAATCTAATTACTATTGAGCATAGCTTATCTTCTCTGTCTCCAGTAGGCCTCGGGGCGAGCGCACGATGCACCCTCTCAATTTCAAGCTCCATAGTCGAAGGAATTTCTAGCGCGTCTTGCAGCAACTTTCATACAAACTCCATTATAGACAAACCATCCGCTCCTTTGGGAACATTTATTATATCCTGATATTTTTCCGTTGTGATCTTCCTACCAGGTCAATCAGTTTACTTTCTTGTTGACTTAATATTTTTATTGTCTTACTTAGTATCCATTCCACGTTTTGCACGAGAACTTCCACCTTCTCAATTCGTGTCTCTGCCACCGCTATCTTTTGATTGACGTTGTCAAGCTCTGGCTTGATATCATTTAGTTGTTGTTTTATATCTTTTTGGAACTCCCATATCTCTTCCAGAATTTTGATCATATTTGCCACTTCGCCTGAACGAGGCCCATCGTCAGCCTCGCTACCACGCGGTCGGGTAGGAGAGCCGCTCGCTGCACCCCGCTCGGCCGCAGGCTCCACAGTGATGCTTTTTTATCTCCATTCTTTTTCCCCATTCTTGTCCCCCTTATCAATTCAGATATTTTTGAAAGGTCTTATATTTGATGGATTAACGGGTCAAAATACAGACATCCCACCCTGCAAAAACTCATTTCAGGGAGGTAGCACCATCAATTTGCGGGAGAGAGGTGGGATGACTGCAATAGAGAAGCTCCTTAGCAGCGAGCCAGCTAGTTTAAATAACGTTAGCTATGCTAACGAACGAATGACACCTGTTAAACTCACCTCAACAGTCATTTAACCCACCATGGGCAATAGAAAAGTCACTGTTGCAAACGGTGCAGCGAGCAACACTGTCATTATTTTTGACCTCTATTAGGCAGCTTTAGTGTAGTCTGGGGTGAAGTACCTTTCATATTTTCTTTCTATGGAACACTCTGCCATGGTGCGCCCTCGCTCTCTCTCTCCCTCTCACTTGCTCTCCCTCGCTCTCTCACACTCTCTCTCTCTCGCTCTCTCTCCTCTCTCTCCCTCTCACTTGCTCTCCCTCGCTCTCTCTCTCTCTCTCTCTCTCTCTCTCTCTCTCTCTCTCTCTCTCTCTCTCTCTCTCTCTCTCTCTCTCTCTCTCTCAAAAAATAGATTTCCGGGATATTGTATATAATTTGTGGGCGTCAGGGAGCCGGAACTTCCGGGAGAGGTGGGATGTCTGAAAATAGCATTTCTCTGAGGAACTATTGACATAAGCTGCCATTCTGGACGATGACGTCACCGGAACCGCTCGTTTATATTCTTTTATAATAGCTTTCCATAGCTCTTAAGACAGCCTTGAGTATCCTACAGAATGGGAGGTGAAACCCCTCCATTATCATTGAATTCTAAGTAATTACCAATTTCTTTTTAAATTTGTTCCTTAAAATAGGGATCATTGAGTAGACTTGAATTTAGTGGTCTCCCAAGGTATGTGGGGTTTCGCTGTTAACAGGAGGCCACACCAGGAGCACTGCATACAGGAGATGACCCCAGCAGACTCACAGAAATGTTGCCACACCTGGAAGGACTGTTTGGGGCTCTGAATGGTAGTGAGGGAGGAGGTGTAGGGACAGGTGTGACACTGTTCCACTTGCAAGGATAAGTGCCAGGAGGGAGATCAGTGGGAAAGGGCAAGTGGACAAGGGAGTCACGTAGGGAGCAATCCTGCAGATAGCGGAAAGTGGGGAGAGGGAAAGACGTGCTTGTTGGCGGGATCCCGTTGGAGATGTCAGAACTTACGAAGAATTACGTACTGGACGTGGAGGCTAGTGGGCTGGTAAGAGAGGGTAAGAGGAATCCTATCCCTGGTGTGGTGTCAGGGTAAGGGCAGATGTGTGCAAAATAGAAGAAATGTGGGTGTGGGCAGCATTGATTGTGGAGGAAGGGAAGCACCTTTCTTTGAAGAAGGGGGACATTTCAGTTGCTCTGGAATGTGGCAGGAGTGGAGTAACGGAGAAGAGAATGGCAGCTTTACAAGTGACAGCATGGGAAGAGGTACAGTCCAGACAGCTATGAGAGTCAATTGGACAGAGAGGTCGAGAAAGGGGTGTTGGAAATGGACCGTGAATTTGAGGGCAGGGTGGAAGCTGGAGGCAAAGTTGATAAAATCGATGAGCTCAGCATAGGTACAAGAAGATCAATAATGCAGTTATCGATATAGAGTAGGAAGATTTGGGGAGTGATGCAGGTGTAGGGTTTGAACATGGACTGTTCCACGTAGCTAACGAAAAGGCAGGCATAGCTGGGACACATATGACTGCCCATGGCTACACCTTTGGTTTGAAGGAAGTGGGATTAGCTGATGGAAAAATGATTGAGGAAGAGAGTAGTGGTTGAGAGAAATTTGTTGGGTCTGTTGTCCAGAAAAGAGAGCTTTAACATCCTTCTGATGAGTGATGGATGATTATAGGGACTGGACACTCATAGTGTAAATGAGACCATCGGGGCCAGGGAACATAAAGTCATTGAAATGATCAAGAGTGTATGAGGTGTCACGGACTTAGGATGAAAAGGACTGGACCAGGGGGATAAAAAAGTTGAGGTGTGCAGACACAAGTTCAGTGGGACAGGAACAGGCAGAAACAATGGGTCTACCTGGACAGTCAGGTTTCTGGACTTTGGGAAGGAGGTAGAAATAGGAGGTACGGAGTAAGGGAACTCTCAGGCTGGTGACAGTGGGTCAGGGATCCTCAGAGTCAATAATGGCGCATGAGACAATGGCCTGGTGCTCCTTAGTGGGGTCCTACTCAAGGAGTGAGTAAGAAGATTGCAGACAGGAGAGTCCTTGCCAAAGAAGTAAGGGTGGAGGCGGGGGCGTGGGAAGAAGAGTTTGCCCTCATAGCGGGTGCAGAAGGACAAAGATGGGATTCTTATGGAGGACAAAACGTTCTGCCCCGGGTGGGGTCTGGGAGGAGGGTAGAGGGAATTGAGAAGACCCGGCGTGGATGAGAGCTGGGATCAGAGGAGGGAAGAGGTTTGGTAGTGTTTGAGGAAAGAGGAGGGTTGGGGTGTTCAGTGATCAACTCATGGTCCCAACTCACTGAAAGTAAGCCACCAGTAAATGTCTCTAGCAGTAAGGAGAAGACAGGCATTTCTACAGGAGTGGGAGGAAGACGGAAGCTCTGTGGATACAAGAGCTGACGGTGGGGCCTGAAAGAGAAGGGGTTGGAATGGTGGTGGGTGGGGTGGGAAAAGGAAAGTCATGGCCTGGATGTACTGGCGGTTACTGTGCAGGATGGAGTTGGAATGAGAGGCTGGAAGTCTCTGGGGTCGTTGGAACCACACCTTTTCTGACAAACAATTATAACAAGTAATAGATGGTAACTTCCCTGTGGACTTGGAGGCAATTCGATGCGGCAGAACGGAGGCGAGGTGGCAGACCTGTCACCGAGAGTGTGGAGAAGTGTTAAAGGCCGGGCACAGGCCGAATCGAAGCCGCGGGGTCCAGGCCCCAGAGCGTTGAACACGATATGCAGACGGAGTTTTACAGGCCGAATCGAAGCCGCGGGGTCCAGGCCCCAGAGCGTTGAACACGACATGCAGATGGAGGTTTACAAGCTGAATCGAGACGGCAGGGCCAGTGTATCCAGGTGGCAGAACCCGTTGTTCGGATGGAGAGTTAAGTACCGGGCCAGATTGAAAAGGTCAGGGTCTCGAGACTTGGGGTGAAGTATGAGCTGATTCTGATTGCTGCTCCACGTTTACTCGGCTCTGCACTGAACTGTGGGACTTTACCATTTCAATGCTATTTGCGGCTGCTGTCTGCATGATGTTTTGTTTTTCATTGCACGTTGGGTACTCAACTCGACCGTCTTTTTTATGGATTATACTTTTATTTTTTATGGGCATGATGTGGTGTTGGACAGTCTTTTTATTTATATATGTGTGGTTTGTTCTTGGGTTTCTTTGTTTCGTGGCTGCCTGTTGGGAGATAAATCTCAAAGTTCTATATGTGTACATACTTTGATAATAAATGTATTTTTGAACTTTGAACCACCACCCCAGCAGCGCATTCCAGTTGCCCAACAATTGTTAGAGTCGGAAAAATACTCATTCCCGACATTTACTCAAGGTTCAACTGGATTTTGGCACAGAAGCTCCAACTAAATTAGGACAAGGATTTGATCATCCACTCAGTGCCACAAAGCAAATGTAGAGAGACAGGGCAATATTTAACACAATTTAAATATCTCTCTATACCAGGAGTTCACAACCTGGGGTCCATAGACCCCTCAGTAAATAGTGAGGCTCCATGGCATAAAAAAGGGTCTGGAACCCCTGCTCAACACTATCCCATCATACTTCCAGAGCAGTGACTACATGGGGTAAATACAGAGTAACACTGCCTCTGTGTTGTCCCATCAAACATATCCTGAGCAGGGATATCATGGGTTAAATACATGGTAAATCTCCCTCTGCAGTGTGCCACAAGCACATCTGAGGCAGGGACATCATGGGGTAAGTACAGAATGAAGCTTTCTTCACATTGGACCACGAGACATAGGAGCAGAATTTGGCCATCCAGTTCATCGAGTCTGCTCCACCATTCCATCAGATATAGTTACTGTCTTGCCTTTTTTATAACTGCATCAATATGTTGGGACCAGGTTAGGTCATCAGAGATCTTGATACTCAGGAACTTGAAACTACTCACTCTGTCCACTTCTATGTGGATTGTGTGTTCCTTCATCTTACCCTTCGTGAAGTCCACAATCATATTTTTAGTCTTGCTGACGTTGAGTGAAAAGTTGTTGCTGTGACACTGCTCCACTAGATGGCATATCTTGCTCCTGTATGCCCTCTTGTCTCCACCTGAGATTCTATCAACAATGGCTGTATCATCAGCAAATTTATACATGGTATTTGAGCTATGCTTAGCCACACAGTCATGGGTATAAAGAGAGTAGCGGAGTGGGCTAAGCACACACTCCTGAGGTGCACCAGTGATGATTGTCAACGAGGAGGAGATATTATTACCAATCCGCACAGATTGTGGTCTTCCGGTTAGGAAGTCAAGGATCCAGTTGCAGGGGGAGGTACAGAGGCCCAGGTTCTGTAACTTTGGAATTACAGAACAACTTCTATCCTGCGCTTGTGAACTATTCTCAGAAATTTCAGCCATCTCTGTTCTGCTGTCATTCCCACCAGTATCCTCCTTCAATCCTGGCCAAGCTCCTTTCTCATTCCTCTCTAATTCCCTTTATTCCATTGCGATAGTGATACATGTGACTTATGCTTCTCCCTTTCAAATTGCTGCATGAATTCAATTATATTATGATCCCTGCCTCCTAAGTGTTCCTTTACATTAAGCTCCCTAATAGGACCTGGGTTATTACACAATACCCAATCTAAGATCGCCTTTCCCAAGTAGCCTCAAGCAGAAACTGCTCTAAAAAGCCATCTCATATGCCTTCAACAAATTCCCTCCCAATCCGACAACAATCAGATTTTCCCAATCCCCTCGCATATAGAAGTTCCCCATTACTATTGTGTCATTACCCTTATTACTTGACTTTTCTAGCTCCCTTTGCAATCTCAACCCCACATCTTGCCTACTATTTGGAGATATATATATGATTCCCATATTTTTTTTATCCCTGCAGCTTCTTATATCCACTCACAAAGATTCAACATTCTCTGACCCTATATCACTTCTTTCAAAAGATGTAATTCCATCTCCAACAACAGAGCTACACCACTGCCTATGCTGTCCTGCCTGTCCTTTCGATACAAAGTTTATCTTTGATGTTAAGCTCACAACTATTGTTTTCTTTCAAACACGACTCAGTGATGCCCACAACATCATACTGACAAATTGCTAATTATCCCATCAAATATATCGTGGGCAGAGACAACATGAGTTATGTACAGAGTAATGACAGACAGACATACTTTATTAATCCCGAGGGAAATTGGGTTTCATTACAGATGCACCAAGAATAGTGAAGAAATATAGCAATATAAAACCATAAATAATTAAATAATAAATAGTTAATCATGCCAAGTGGAAATAAGTCCAAGACCAGCCTATTGGCTCAGGGTGTCTGACACTCCGAGGGAGGAGTTGTAATGTTTGATGGCCACAGGTGGAATGACTTCCTCTGCTGCTCAGTGTTACATCTCGGTGGAATGGGTCTCTGGCTGAATGTACTTCTGTGCCTAGCCAGTACATTATGGAGTGGATGGGAGACATTGTCCAAGATGGCATGCAACTTGGACAGCATCCTCTTTTCAGACACCACCGTCAGAGAGTCCAGTTCCACCCCCACAACATCACTGGCCTTACAAATGAGTTTGTTGATTCTGTTGGTGTTTGCTACCCTCAGCCTGCTGCCCCAGCACACAACAGCAAACATGATAGCACTGGCCACCACAGACTCGTAGAACATCCTCAGCGTCGTCCGGCGGATGTTAAATCTACCTCTATGACATCCAATCAAGTACATATGAAGGGCAGACCAGAGACAGATGTGTGGGTTGTAATTCCTGGCTCAAGCTGTGAAGGAGTCTGTCCTGGGACGGGTACCAGGGTTTGGAGAGTCCACTGACAGACCTGCAGCTGATAATGCACTAAGACTCATTTGCAAGATCCCAGATACTTTGAAATGTGGCTCACACTTCTAACTGGTGGGGAAATGGTGGAGGCTTCATCACCAGATCATGAAGATATGATCGATGACAGTTCCTCCTGCCCATAGAAACATAGAAGATAGGATGAGACCATTCAACCCTCCAAGCCTGTGCTCTCAGTATGATAATTATAGCTGGTCCTCCATTTCTGAACATTTTCCTGCCCTGTCCCCAGTCAAGGATCCAGAGAGAATAGGAGACTTGGCCTGTACCTTTAACAGAGTCTATTCTCACCTGATCAATCCAGCAGAGTTTGTGGGATGACATTCCAGATATTGGCTCACATACTCCCTAACATTGGTGGAACTGACCATTGTCCTACATGGGCTCTCAAGAAGTCAGTCTCCAGGGCAGGACAGGATGAACTGAGATCCTTGGGGCTTTCTGGAAGCAAGCACTTGGGTAAACCAGGTGACTGGGTGGATGTCCCTCTCGTGACACTGGATGGTCATTGCCATGTTAGTGACTTGTGTGCCAGCCAGAAGCCATTCAGCCCATCTATTCCATACCAGCTCCAGCAGAGCAATCCCATCTGTCCTGTTTCCCTTCTTATTTCCCTGTTTCCTGGCAACATTCTCCCTCAGATGCCCATTAATTCCCCTTTAGCTATTTCACTCTTTACCTACTCTACGAGGTAGTTTCCAGTGAGAATTAACCCTGTATATCCTTGGGATGTGAGTGGCAACTGGAACACCCAGAGGAACCTCGTGTTCACAGGAAGAACGCGCAAAGTCCACAGACAGTACCTGAGATCAAGACTAAACCTTGGTCCGCTGACTCTCACTTCCTCAGAAGCTCGAGTCTAGTCACCTCCCTCAGCACCGATTGCAGCATCTTTGCCCAGAGATCATTCACCCACTGGGCCATGCGATCTATCCTGAACAATACCGTGAATTCATGGCTGGTCCTTTTAGGGTGATGTCCGTTTAATCTGAAATCTGGTCCAACAACTTCAGAGGGTTGGTCCACTGATCTCCGCTCCTTCTTCAATCAGGAGAAGATGCCCAAAGGGCTGGGAAATGAATACCCTTACTGGACTCTGGACACATTAAATTGACCCAGGACCTACTTCTGCACACAGCCGCAGAACAGGCTCCTCAGTATTCTGCTGAACTAATTAAACTAGCAGTTAAATCATCTCTTCCTTTCTGCCAACACAATATCCATATCCCTCTCTGTTTATTCATGTGCCTACCATATTACAGGCACCACCTACTTTGTGTTAAAAGCTTGCCCCACATAACTTCTTTCAACTCCTCCCCATCCCCCAGCCACACACATTAAGTACATTAACAGCACACCCTCCAGTATCAGACATTTCAACCCTGGAGAAACATACCAGCTCCCTGCTCTATCTATCCCCTTCTAACCTTACGAACTTCTATCAGGCCTTCATTCAGCCTCTCCTACTCCAAAGAAAATAACCAAAGTTTGTGCAACCTCTCCCTACCGTGCATTCCCTCCTTTTAAGGCAGCACCATGGCAAATCTCTTCTGCACCTTCTACAAAGCCTCATATCAGTCCCAGACTAGAGCGACCAGAACTGAATGCAATACTCCAGTTGCAGCCTAGCCAGAACTTTATAAAGCTGGTAAACTGATCAGTTGATTTATTAATGCAACATTAACTGAGCTCCAACAAAAAACTTTATTATGCACATCATTCCTACAGATAATTTCATTACTACAGTGCATTGAGGTAGTAGGAGGAAAAACAATAACAGATTGCAGAATTAAGTGTTACAGTTACAAAGAGACTGCAGGCAGACAAGGGAGTGCAAGGTCAAATTAGGTTGATTGTCATATCAAGACTCCATGTTATCATTGGGTAATATAATTTCCTTAATCTTAAACTCAATTCCTCAAAGACAAGGCAAGCATACCAATTGCCTTCTTTATCACCCCATTAAACTGTGCATTCACTTTCAGGGTACAATAGATTTGGATCCCAAGTGCAATGCTTCATACTTGGCTGCATTAAACTGCACCTGAAATCATCCTGTCCATATCTGCAACTCTTCAATAGTTTGTTGCCTTTTGCACATTGGTTATTTGTCTATCTTGTTTTGTGTGTTTCTTTGTATTCACTGTTAATGCCCATAAGAAAATGAATCTCAGGATTGTATATGGTGAGATATATGTACATTGATAATAAATTTACTTTGGATTTGAACTTTGAACATTGATTTATATTTTGCTGTATCGTTTGGCAATCACTATCCCGTCCATGTTTTCACTAAAGTCAGTTCTATGAGGCACAAACAACTGAGCTCCAAGCATTGATCCTTGTGGAATACCACTGGTCACAGACCTCCAGTCGGAATAACACCCCTCTACCACTACTTTCTGTCTTCTATAATTAAGTCAACTTTGAATCCAATTTACAAACTCATTATCAATCCTGTGTGCCTTAATCTTCTGGATCAGCCTACGTAGAACATAGAAATCTCCAGCACATTACAGGCTTTTTGGCCCACAATGTAGTGCCGACTATGTAACCTACTCCAGAAACTCCCTAGAAAATCCTTACCACATGGACCCCTATTTCCTAAGCTCCATGTACCTATCTAAGAGTCTCTTAAACGACCCTATTGTATCCACCTCTACCACCATCACTAGCGGTGCATTCCATGCACCCACCACTCTCTGTGTGAAGAACTAGCCTCTGACATACCCCTGTACCTACTTCTAAGCACCTTAAAACTATGCCCCCCACGTTAGCCATCTCAGCCCTGGAAAAAAAAGCCTCTGGCGATCTACGCGATCAATACCTCTCATCATCTTATACACCTCTATCAGGTCACCTCTCAACCTCTGTTGCTCCAAAGATGGACAAACAACCAACGTGCAAAAGAAAAAAAGCTCTGCAAATACAGAACAATAAACAAACAAACAAACAAACAAACAAATAAATAAATAAAAATATTGAGAACATGAGTCCTTCTTATTACTCTGGAGCTTTTTATCTCTAACTGACGACAAGTCATTAGCTGCCTCAACTTTAGCACTCCTCTCTCTTATTTGAACCTCATGCAATTTGAGCGTACTGCCCTCCACTCTCTCCACCCTAATCACAACTTTTCCATCAGACCTGCTGAAAAAAGTGGGTACCATTGTAGAATTAGAAATGGAAAAGAATGGACAAGGAACAGAAATAGGATGAGGAAAGTTAAGGGAGAAGGGGAAGAAGAGGAGAGGGAGACAGGAGGGAAAGGGGAAATAGAAGTGAGAGACAGTTGAGAGAAAAATGAAATAGAGGGAAGGGAAAAGAGTGGACCAGGGATAAAATGAGAAATATTCCAGAATTAACACTTACCCAGAAGAGGCAGGCAGCTACTCAAGTTGCCGAGACCCATTCTCTGCACACCTCGCCCTTTCTAATGTCAGCTGTCACTGTGAGCTCTGGGTTTTATACTCTGTATAATCTCACCATCACATTGACTTATCAATAGAGAAAGAAATGAAACTCCCTTCCTGAAAACATCTAAAGGCAAGAGTCCTGATGAAAGTCTCAGCACGAAATGTCAACTCATTATTCCCCTACATAGATGCTGCCTGACCTGCTGAGTTCCTTATGCCTTTTCTGTGTGTTGGACTGGATTTTCAACATTTGCAGAAGCTCTTGTGTAAAACTGAAAAGACTCATATTTGTTGGGCATCATGAGGTTGTATCCCAACTATCATTTCAATAAGGGGCCAAATGTCTTTGGTGACAGACCAAATCTCCTCAAACTCCAATGAATATAGCGACTGTCCTTCCTTCTTTGTAGCTGCATTGGTATGTTGGGTCTAGGACAGATCCTCAGAGACATTGACACCCAGGAACTTTAAATTATTCACTCTTCCCATTTCTGATCCCTCAATGACAACTTGTGTGTGTTCCCTCATCTTACCCTTTCTCAAGTCCACAATCAGCTCTTTGGTCTTACTGACATTGAGTGCAAGGTTGCTGCGACACCACTCAAGTTGCTGATAAATTTCACTCCTGTATGCCTTCCCGTCACCATCTGAAATTCTGCCAACTATAGTTCTATCGTCAGCACATTTACAGCTGGTATTTGAGGTATGCCCAGCTACACAGTCATGGGTGTAGTGAGAGTAGACCAGTGGGCTAAGCATTCATCCCTGAGGTGTGCCAGTGTTGATTGTCAGCGAGTTGGAGATGTTATTTCCAATCTCAACAGATCGTGATCTTCCAGTTAGGAAGTTGAGGATCTAATTGCAGAGGGAGATACAGAGGCTCGGGATCTGGAGAATTTCAATCAGAACTGTGGGAATGATTGTGTTAAGTGCTGAGCTGTAGTCAATAAAGAGCATCCTGACACAGGTATTTGTATTGTCCAGTAAGTGCAAGGCTGCATGAGGAGCCAATAAGATTGCAACTGCCGTAGACCTATTGTGACGATAGGCAAATTGCACTAGGTCCAGATTCTTGCTGAGATAGGAGTTAATTGTAGTCATAACTAACCACTCAAAGCACTTCATCACCATACATGTGAGTGCTTCTGCACGATAGTCTTTAAGGTAGCTCACCTGCTTTTCTTGGCCACTGGTATAATTGCTGCTATTTTGAAGCAGGTAGAAACTCCCACTGTAGTAACGAGGGATTGAAAACCCCTCCCAATCAGTCCAAGATCCTTCATCAGGTCTGGAAATGAAGGGGGAAGAAGCCAGGATAAGGAGATGGGGGAGGGGAGGAGTACAAGCTGTCAGGTGATAGGTGAGACCAGGTGAAGGGGGGAAAAGTGAGTTTGTGGGGGAGGAGTGATATTGGAGGAGGTAAAGAACTGGTAAAGGTAAAACCATGGAAGAAAGGGAAGAGGGAGTGGAACCAAAAGGGAGTGATGAGAATGGTCAGGAGGGTAACCAGAATGGAAAAATAGAGAAGGAGAGAGGAGAAGCAAGAAGAGGGAGAAAGATAACTTCCTCTATGTCTATGAAGGTTCCCAGTCACCCAGGTCATTGTATATCAAACCGTAGTAAATCAAGGCAACTGGATTTGTTGTGTTGTCTTGAAGACGTTTCACCACTCATCCGAGGGGCTTCTTCAATTCTAATCCATGATGGGTAGTTTTCCGGCTTATAAACTCTGTGATTTGTTAGGACTGCATTGTAAGTAACTGATAGGTGGTGTTGTACCTCACCCTGTCTGTTCAGGGATGGGTTTTCCAGTTTGACAACGATCTGTGCCGTTTGCAATCCATTGGATAGAATAAACAATGTTGCTCTGTTTAGGCTTGGGTGTAGGATCCTCGGTGTGGAAATACAGGGATTTTGTGCTTTTTGAAATAAACAGATCGATATTGTATAGGCTATCCCAATGCAATGAGAACTGCTCAGATCTGCATATTGGTGAGGCAAAACAACCACCACAAACAGATGGCCCAACATAGGAAGTCTCGACTTCAGGTCAAGACTCAGCTGTATATCTACACCTAAAGGACAAGGGACACTCCTTCAATGATAACAATGTGCACGTTTTGTACAGGGAGGACAGGTGGTTTGTAAGAGGTGTTAAAGAAGCCGTCTTCATCAAATTGGAAAACCCATCACTGAACAGAGGGGATGGGGTATGACACCACCTATAAGTTACCTACAATGCCGTCCTAATACCACCCCTATTCCACCCCCGGCGCCTCTACAAAAGTTCACATCTCTATTCATTTAAATAACTTAGAGTTTATAAGCCAAAAAACTACCCACCATGGATGGGAATTGAAGAAACTTCTCGGATGAGTGGAGAAATATGTTATAGACAACACAGCAAGTCCAGTTGCCTTGCTTTACTACTGTTTGATAGGTAATTTCCTATAATTCCCACTTTCCTTTTCTTTTGTACCTTTCCCTCATCACCTCCCTCTAGCCCCCCATCCTCCTTCCCTTTCTTCCAAGGTCCACTGTCCTCTCCAATCAGATTCCTTCATCTTCTCAGCCCTTTACCTCTTCCACCTATTCCCCCACCCATCTTCATACTACTCACCTACTCACCTTCCCCTTCACCTGGTCTCACCATTCACCTGCCAGCTTTTTTCCCTTCCCCTCCCCACCTTCTGATTCTGACGTATGCCTCTTTCCTTTACAGTGCAGAAGTGGGTCTCAACTCAAAATATCGACTGTCTATTCCCCTCCATAGATGATACGTGACCCGTTGAGTTTCAGTCAAGTTCCAGCTGCTGGAACGATTCAGACTGTGGGAGGAGCCTCCAAATGGAAGTCCTGAATGAGTTTTATTTGTTTCATTTTGATTTTTTCTTATTCTCATCGGAGTTAAGAGAGGCGGGATCATGCAGGCGTGTGACGTAGGGCACTGAAGCGGGGAAGATTTAAAAAGGACACAGCCTTAAACAGCGGGCAGCGTCGTTTGCAGGCAGAGGGTTGAGCCGGGAGCAGAATGAAGGCTTAGGGGCTTTGGCTCAACGGGCTTGGGCGGAAACAGGCGAAGCAAGGCAGGTTTAAGTTTCAGTTTTTCCTGTTATTTGAGGAAAGGGGAAGTATGAGTGTGAGGGCAGCTTGTTATTCTCGGTGTCAGATGTGGGAGGTCCTGGAGTCTCCTAGCCTCCCGGACGTCCACATCTGCACCAGGTGCGCTGATCTGCAGCTCCTGAGGGACCGTGTTAGGGAACTGGAGCTGCAGCTCGGTGTCCTTTGTCTGGTCAGGGAGAGTGAGGAGTTGATAGAGAGGAGTTTCAGGCAGGTGGTCACACCAGGGCCACGGGAGGCAGACAGGTGTGTCACGGTTAGGAGGGGGAAAGGGAAGAGTCAGGTACTAGAGAGTACCCCAGTGGCTGTACCCCTTGACAGTAAGTACTCCTGTTTGAGTACTGTTGGGGGGGACAGCCTACCTGGGGGAAGCAAAAGTGGCCATGCCTCTGGCACAGAGTCCGGCCCTGTAGCTCAGAAGAGTAGGGAAAGGAAGGAAGAGGAAAGCAGTAGTAACAGGGGGTCTACTAGGCGGTCAGATAGGGGTTAGGGGGTCAGATAGGCGATTCTGTGGACGCAATCAGGAGACCCGGATGGTAGTTTGCCTCCCTGGTGCCAGGGTCCGGGATGTTTCTGATTGCACCCAAGATATCCTGAAGTGGGAGGGTGAGGAGCCAGAGGTAATTGTACATATAGGTACCAATGACATAGGTAGGAAAAGGGAAGAGGTCCTGAAAGGAGAATATAGGGAGTTAGGAAGGCAGTTGAGAAGAAGGACCTCAAAGTAATCTCGGGATTACTGCCTGTGCCACGTGACAGTGAGAGTAAGAATGGAATGAGGTGGAGGATAAATGTGTGGCTGAGGGATTGGAGCAGGGTGCAGCAATTCAAGTTACTGGGTCATTGGGACCTCTTTTGGGGCAGATGTGACCTGTACAAAAAGGACGGGATACACTTGAATCCTAGGGGGACCAATATCCTGGTGGAAAGGTTTAATAGAGCTGTTAGGGAGGGTTTAAACTAATTTGACAGGGGGATGGAAACCGGAATGGTGGAGCAGAGGAGAGGGAAAACAGAAATAGATCTAAGGTAGTGAGCAGTAAGGATGTCAGGAAGGACAGGCAGGTGATGGAGTAAATTTGCAGCCATTGGGATGAGTTACAGTGCAATAAAGTTGCAGTGCAATCAATGCAAAAAATACAAAATACTGGACTTAAGGTGTTATATTTAAATGCACGCAGCATAAGGAATAAAGTGGATAATCTTGTTGTAGAGTTACAGATTGGCAGGTATGATATTGTGGCCGTCACTGAGACGTGGCTAAAGGATGCAGGTCTCTGGGAGCTGAACGTCCAAGGATACACGATATATCGGAAGGACAGGCAGGTAGGTAGAGGGGGTGGCGTGGATTTAATGGTAAGAAATTATACTAACTCATTAGAAAGAGTTGACATAGGATTGGAAGGTATAGAATCTTTATGGGTTGAGCTAAGAAATCACAGGGGTAAAAGGACCCTGATGGCAGTTATCTACAGGGCTCCAAACAGCTGCAGTGATGTGGACTACAAATTACAACAGGAAATAGAAAAGGCTTGCCAGAAGGGCAGTGTTATGATAATTGTAGGGGATTTTAACATGCGAGTGGATTGGGAAAATCAGGTTGGCACTGGATCTCAAGAGAGAGAATTTGTAGAATGCCTACGAGATGGCTTTTTAGAACAGCTTGTTGTTGAGCCCACTAGGGGATCGGCTGTACTGGATTGGGTATTGTGTAATGAACCAGAGGTGATTAGAGAGATGGAAGTGAAGGAACCCTTAGGAGGCAGTGATCACAACATGATTAAGTTCACTGTGAAATTTGAGAAAGAGAAGTCGAAATCTGATGTGTCGGTATTTCAGTGGAGTAAAGGAAATTACAGTGGCATGAGAGAGGAACTGGCCAAGGTTGACTGGAAAGGGACACTAGCGGGAAGGATGGCAGAGCAGCAGTGGCTGGAGTTTATGCGAGAAGTGAGGAAGGTGCAAGACAGGTATATTCCAAAGAAGAAGAAATTTTTGAATAGAAAAAGGATGCAACCGTGGCTGACAAGAGCAGTCAAAGCCAAAGTAAAAGTAAAGCAGAGGGCATACTAGGAAGCAAAAAATAGTGGGAAGACAGAGGATTGGGAAGTTTTTAAAAGCTTACAAAAGGAAACTAAAAAGGTCTGTTGCAAGGACGTGGCGGTGGAATGAACCCAAGTGCTGAACACGGGCGCGGAGGCCGAGGAGGGAGACGCTGCCGTCGTAGCGAGCGTGGGATGGGTTCCAAGGGGGGTTTTACCCGGAGTATTGGTCTTGGTAGATAATTCAGGAACAAGGTTTGACTTAGAACGGATAGTCCTAAACACCATGGAGCGAGGTTACTCGTACACGAGTCAGACAGACAGACATACTTTATTGATCACGAGGGAAATTTGGTTTTGCTACAGTCGCACCAACCAAGAATAGTGTAGAAATATAGCAATATAAAACCATAAATAATTAAATAATAATAGGTAAATTATGCCAAGTGGAAATAAGTCCAGGACCAGCCTATTGGCTCAGGGTGTCTGACACTCCGAGGGAGGAGTTGTAAAGTTTGGTGGCCACAGGCAGGAATGACTTCCTATGACGCTCAGTGTTGCATCTCAGTGGAATGAGTCTCTGGTTGAATGTACTCCTGTGCCTAACCAGTACATTATGGAGTGGATGGGAGACATTGTCCAAGATGGCATGCAACTTGGACAGCATCCTCTCTTCAGACACCACCGTCGGAGAGTCCAGTTCCACCTCCACATCACTGGCCTTATGAATGAGTGTGTTGATTCTGTTGGTGTCTGCTACCATCAGCCTGTTGCCCCAGCACACAACAGCAAACATGATAGCACTGGCCACCACAGACTCGTAGAACATCCTCAGCATTGTCTGGCAGATGCTAAAGGACCTCAGTCTCCTCAAGAAGTGGAGACGGCTCTGACCCTTCTTGTAGACAGCCTCAGTGTTCTTTGACCTGTCCAGTTTATTGTCAATTCGTCGACCAACGAACTGGCACCTTTTAGTAGTGGTTACAGGACTCTTATACTATTGGTGGAATGCAGGTGTTCGTAATTATTGGAACCTGGGAATAGATTGGGAACTAAACGAGGTGTTAAAGGCCCAATTCCTGAGTAAGATAGCCAGGTGCCAGAAGGGACCTTGACAAGGTCATTAAGAGGGAAAAGATGAACTATGAAAGTAGGCTGACAAATAGTATCAAAGAGGATACTAAAAGCTTTTTCCAGTATATAAAGAGTAAAAAGGCAGGTGAGAGTAGATACAGGACCGATAGAAAATGATGCTGGAGAAATTGTAATGGGAGATAAGGAGATGGCGGAAGAACTGAACGAGTATTTTGCATCAGTCTTCACTGAGGAAGACATCAGCAATATACTGGACATTCAAGGGTGTCGGGGAAGAGAAATATGCACAGTCACAATTACGACAGAGAAAGTACTCAGGAAGCTGAATAGTCCAAGGGTAGATAAATCCCCTGGACCAAATGGAATGCACCTTCGTGCTCTGAAGGAAGCAGCAGTGGAAATTGCAGAGGCATTAGCAATGATCTTTCAAAAGTCGATAGATTCTGGCATGGTTTGGAGGACTGGAAGATTGAAAATGTCACTCCGCTATTTAAGAAGGGGGCAAGGAAGCAAAAAGGAAATTATAGACCTGTTAGCTGACATCAGTGGTTGGGAAGTTGTTAGAGTTGATTGTCAAGGATGAGGTTACGGAGTACCTGGAGGCACATGACAAGATAGGCAGAACTCAGCATGGTTTCCTTAAAGGAAAATCCTGCCGGACAAACCTAGTGCAATTTTTTGAGGAAATTACAAGTAGGCTAGACAAGGGAGATGAAGTGGATGTTGTGTATTTGGATTTTCAGAAGGCCTTTGACAAGGTGCCGCACATGAGGCTGCTAAACAAGATAAGAGACCATGGAATTATGGGAAAGTTACATACATGGATAGACTGTTAGTTGATTGGCGGGAAACAGAGAGTGGGAATAAAGTGATCCCATTATGGTTGTCTGCCGGTTACCAGTGGTGTTCCACAGGGGTCCATGTTGGGGCCGCTTCTTTTTACATTGTATATCAACGATTTGGATTATGGAATAGATGGTTTTGTGGCTAAATTTGCTGATGATACAAAGATAGGTGGAGGGGCTGGTAGTGCTGAGGAAACAGAGAGTCTGCAGAGAGACTTGGATAGATTGGGGGAATGGGCAAAGAAGTGGCAAATGAATTACAATGTCGGAAAGTGTATGGTCATGCACTTTAGTAGATGAAATAAATGGGCAGACTATTATTTAAATGGGGAGAGAATTCAAAGTTCTGAGATGCAACGAGACTTGGGAGTCCTCGTGCAGGATACCCTTAAGGTTAACCTTCAGGTTGAGTCAGTGGTGAAGAAGGCAAATGCAATGTTAGCATTCATTTCGAGAGGAATAGAGTATAGGAGCAGGGATGTGATGTTGAGGCTCTATAAGGCACTGGTAAGACCTCACTTGGAATACTGCATGCTGTTTTGGGCTCCTTATTTAAGAAAGGATGTGCTGACATTGGAGAGGGTTCAGAGAAGATTCACTAGAATGATTCCAGGAATCATTAACATATGAGGAACGTTTGACCGCTCTTGGACTGTATTCCTTGGAGTTTAGAAGAATGAGGGGGGACCTCATGGAAACATTTTGAATGTTGAAAGGCATGGACAGAGTGGATGTGGCAAAGTTGTTTCCCATGGTGGGGGAGTCTAGTATGAGAGGACATGACTTGAGGATTGCAGGGTGCCCATTCAGAACAGAGATGCGAAAGAAATTTTGTTAGCCAGAGGGTGGTGAATCTATGGAATTTGTTGCCACGGGTGGCAGTGGGGGCCAAGTCATTGGGTGTATTTAAGGCAGAGATTGATAGGTATCTGAGTAGTCAGGGCATCAAAGGTTATGGTGAGAAGGCGGGGGAATGAGACTAAAGGGGAGATTGGATCAGCTCATGATGAAATGGCGGAGCAGACTCGATGGGCCAAATGGCCTACTTCTACTCCTTTGTCTTATGGTCTTATGGTTTTACTAACATTTGGTCTTCTGCAGTTATAATGACCATAACATTGAGGGCTTATCAAGAAAACACAATTAACATCCTTTAACAAATGAAGATTATGGTCACCACCTAGTCCAAATGACATACAGTAAGTGATTACAGGAACTGGACTCAAGGCTTGGGCTGATGTTTAGACCAGCCCTGGGCAGTGAGAATGCACAATGCAATGGGGAGAGAGAACATTAGAGTACTGAGGAAACAACTTTAACAGCATCCACATCTCCCGCTGACTGCTCCTACTACTCAGCTGCAAAATGCTGAGTATTACAGGATAACAAAGAGCTGCAGCTGGCTGGAGAATGACTGCATTCAGGCCAGGAAGTGCCGCTCTCACACTGTTAGCTGCTCACAGTTTTGTTATCACTGAGGAAACTACAAATATGCTACAACAACCACATATGGGGTTGGGGGTGGTGGAGAAAATTTGCAGCCTGCGTTTTGTCTCTGGGGACAGCAAGGAGCGATGATGTGTTGGATCGATCTTGTTTATAGTTTTTGTCCGATCACCTACACTCAGTGGCCACTTTATTAGTTCCTTCCTGTATCCAATAAAGTGGCCACGAAATGTATGTTCATGGTCTTCTGCTGCAGTGGCAGACCCACTTCACATTCAACGTGTTGTACATTCAGAGATGCTCTTCTGTGGAGCAGTGTTGCAATGCATAGTTATTTGAATTACTGTTGCCTTATGGTCTTCTTAGACCATAAGACATGGGAGCAGAATTAGGCCATTCAGCCTATTGAGTCTGCTCCGCCATGCCATCATGGCTGATCCCAGATCCTACTCAACCCCATATATCTGCCTTCTCGCCATATCATTTGATTCCCTGACCAATCAGGAAACAATCAATCTCTGCCTTAAATATACTCACAGACTTGCCCCTGCCCACCGCAGTTTCTAGCAGAGCATTCCACAGATTCACTACTCAAAAGATTAAAAAATTCCTGCTTACCTATTTTCTAAAAGGGTCACCCCACAACTTTGAGGCTGTGCCCTCTAGTTCGCCTTCTTCAGTCAGCAACTCCTCCCCCACTGAAGGAATTACAGGATGTTTGACCATGAGTCTCTCAGGCTCCATCTGGCTGACTGCCATTTTCATTTCCTTCTAGAGGGTCGCCATTTCACAACATTCATTGACCACAAACACCTTGGGCACACGATAGTCAAAATATCAGACCTTTGATCTGTATAGCAGCAATGTCTTCAGGCCTACCTATCAGTGTTCTCAACAGACATCAGATATAAGGGGGAAAATAATGTCACAACTGATTGCCTCTCGTGGGGAGCCACTGAGGCCATACACATAGGGATTGACTATGCCAGCATGGCAGCCGACCAAGTTACTGACCCAGAGGCCCAGGCTTACCAAACAACAGTCACAGGCCTGCGGTTTGCTGACATTAGGTTCGGGGAAGCTGGGGCTTCTCTCCTGTACAATATCTCACCAGTCACCCTCGCCCCACAGTGCCCACAAACTGGAGATGGACTGTTTTTGACTCCATACATGGCCTCTCAGTTTGTGTGGCACGGCATTAGGAAGGACATACATGATTGGACTGCAGCCTGTAGGGAACGCCAGTGGGCAAAAATTAACCATCACGTTCAAGTGCCTTTGGCATCGTTTGAGATTCCTGAGCAACATTTGACCGTGTCAATGTGGACCTTGTTGGTCCTCTTTCCCCATCCCGTAGTTTTACGTCCCTCCTTACCATGGTGGATCGTACCACGAGGTAGACAGGGGTCGGCTCTCCAGCATCGACAACGGCCACAGACATGGCTCAGGCGTTTGTCGGCCCCTGGGTTGCTCAGTTTGGTAAATGTCTGATATTTCCTCTGACCTCTATCGGCAATTCATGTCAAACCACTGGGCTGCAATGACCCAGAATCTCGGGGTGAAGTTACATCACACTCTGGCGAATCACATGCAGTCCAATGGCCTTTCCGAGCAGTTTCACCACTCCTCAAAGGCTGCTCTGAGGGCTTCCCCAGTGGTTGAGTGTTGGCGTAATCAACTCCCGTAGGTCCTGCTGGGGTTCAGAACAGCCCTCAAAGAGAAGTTGCAGTCGTCCACAGTTGAATTGGTATACGGGCAGCCATTACAAATGCCAGGTGATTTTATTCCTGACACTGTGACTGCCTGGCCGGCCTCTCAACAGCATTCCACCGTCCTCAGTAGATTCAATCCCTTTGTACCTATTCCTGCCTCTCATCAGGGTGTACAGCACACCTGGTTTCCTGTTGACCCACATTCCATCTCATTTGTTTTTGTCCTCCATGACGCACACCAACATCTTCTGAGACCTCCTTACGATGGCCCATTCCGAGGCCCCCTTGCGATGCTCAACACACCAATTAGTTTGATCTTAGAGTAGGTTAAAAGGTCAGCACAACATTGTAGGCTGAAGGGCCTGTACTATGTTGTATTGTTCTATGTTCTAATCTATTTGAAGGTGCCGAAGTATTTCCAGCATTTAGGAATTTTACTGAGCCTCATGGCTAAGGTCTTGATCACAATGTAATGGACAAGCCTGATTCACTGGTGTATGGTCCTGTGCAACCGGTGTGGTTGTTGGTGTAGGTGGAAGGGTTTCAGGGACGTAGACAGAAAAACCTGTGTTTTAATGAGGAATATTTCAGTGAAGTGGATTATTACAGAATAAAGTTTGATTGCCAAGTTTCACAAAGCTCCTGTGGATATCCTGTCTACCCCACCCTCACGTCCTTCAAGAGGGCAAGGGGGTGAACCGGTTATAAAGGGATATAAGAGATTTTGAACTGGTTGCATCACTGTCTGGTTTGGGGGGACACTGAACAGCATTGGAAAAAGCTGCAGAAGGTTCATACTCAGCCAGGTCTATCATCAGAATCAGAATCAGGTTTATTATCACCGCATGTGATGTGAAATTTGTTAACATAGCAGCAGCAGTTCAATGCGATACATAATCTAGAAGAGAAAAAGTAATAAATAAAAAATATTAAAATAATAATAAATAAGTAAATCAATTACAGTATACGTAAATTGAATAGCTTAAAATAGTGCAAAAAGCAAACATACTGTATATTAAAAAGTGAGTTAGTGGGGAAGAAACCGTTCCTGAATTGCTAAGTGTGTGCCTTCAGGCTTCTGCGCCTCCTACCTGATGGTAACAGTGAGAAAAGGGCATGTCCTGGGTGCTGGAGGTCCTTAATAATGGACGCTGCCCTTCTGAGACACCGCACCTTGAAGATGTCCGGGGTGCTTTGTAGGCTAGTACTCAAGATGGAGCCGAATAAATTTACAACCTTCTGCAGCTTCTTTTGGTCCTGTGACGTAGCCCACCCCCAATACCAGACAGTGATGCAGCCTGTTAGAATGCTCTCCATGGTACATCTATGAAAGTTTTTGAATGTATTTGTTGACATGCCAGATCTCTTCAAACTCCTAATGAAGTATAGCTGTTGTCTTGCCTTCTTTATAACTACATCGATATGTTGGGACCAGGTTAGGTCTGGTCTGACACCCAGGAACTTGAAACTGCTCACTCTCTCCACTTCTGTTCCCTCTATGTGGATTGGTATGTGCTCCTTCGTCTTACTGACGTTGAGTGCCAGGTTGTTGCTGCAGCACCACTCCACTAGTTGGCATTTATCACGTCCTCTTGTCACCACCTGAGATTCTACCAACAATGTTGTATCATCAGCAAATTTATAGATGGGTATTTGAGCTATGCCTAGCCACAGAGTCATGCATGTGTAGAGAGTGGAGCAGTGGGCTAAGCACACAACCCAGATGTGCACCAGTGTTGATCGTCAGTGAGGAAGAGATGTTATCACCAATCCGCACAGACTGTGCTCTTCTGGTTAGGAAGTCGAGGATCCAATTGCAGAGGGAGCTACAGAGGTCCAAGTTCTATAATATCTCAATAAGGATTGTGGGAATAACAGCATATAATGCTGAGCTATAATCGATGAACAGCATCGTGACATTGGTGTTCGTGTTGTCCAGGTGGTATAAAGCCGTGTGGAGAGCCATTGAGACTGTGTCTGCCGTTGTCCTATTGTGGCGATAGGCAAATTGAAATGTCCAGGTCCTCGCTGAGGCAGGAGTTCAGTCTAGTCATGAGCAACCTCTCAAAGCATTTCATCACTGTCACTGTCAGCACTATCCTCCCCAGTATCGAGGACAACTTCAAAAGATGATGCCTCAAGAAGGCGGCATTTATCATTGGGGACCCCATCGCTCAGGAACAGCTTTGTCTTCTCTGCTTTGAATTTCTGAACAGGCAACCAGCCCATGAACACCACCTCAGTATCTTTGTTCAGATTGATGATTGTAATTTACAGTTTTTAATGTATTGCACTGTAATGCTGCTGAAAAACAACAAATTGCATGACATAGGCCAGCGAAATTAAACCTAATTCTGATTCTGAATAAAGGACAGCTTGAAGAATTGTGCAGGGACACACACACACACACAAACACACTCACACACACACACACTCACACACACACACACACTCACACACACACTCACACACACACACTCACGCACACACGCACGCACGCACACACGCACACACACACTCACACACACACACTCACGCACACACGCACGCACGCACACATGCACACACACACACGCACACACACACACACAGGCACACGCACGCACACGCACACACACACACTCTCACACACACACACTCACACACACACGCACACACACACACACACTCACACACACAAACACTCACACACACACACACTCACACACACACGCACACACACACTCACACACACACGCACACACACACACACGCACACGCACACACACACACACGCACACACACACACACACACACGCACATACACACACAGACACATACACACACACACACACAGTAAAGATTAAATAGATAAGAAACAAGAGAAAATCTGCAGTTGCTGGAAATCCAAAGCAACACACACAAAATGCAGGAGGAACTCAGCAGGCCAGGAAGCATCTCTGGAAACGAGTAAACAGTTGACGTTTTGGGCCGAGATCTTCCCCTCCCCCAACTTCTCATTCTGAATTCTTGCCTTTGTTTCTAGTCCTGATGATTCTGGCTGGTCTGCTGAGTTCATCCAGCATTTTGTGTGTGTTGCTTTTAACAGATTAGAGCTGTGTTCTTTAGGGTTTAGAGAAATTGTAGGGATCTCATTGAAACTTACCAATTCTTATTGCTAGAGAGCCTGCATTATGATGGGTAAGTTCAGAGGAGATATATGGGAAAGGTTTTTTACACAGAGAGTTGTGGGTGATGCCGGAGGTGGTGCTGGAGGCGTATACTGTACGATAGAGGTGTTTCAGAAGCTCTCAAATAGGCAAATGAATGTGCCGAGGATGGAGGGATAGGCAGGGGTGGCACAGTAGTGTAGTGGTTAGCACAACACTTTTCAGTACAGGTGACCCAGGTTCAATTCCCACTGCCTGTAAGGGGTTTGTACATTCCTCCCGTGAGCACATTCATTTCCTCCTGGTGCTCCAGTTTCCTCCCACAGTCCAAAGTCGTACCAGTTGGTAGGTTAATTGGTCATTGTAAATTTTCATGTGATTAGAGTCAGATTAAATTGGGGAATTGCTGGGCCTCGAAGGGCCAGATTGGCCTATTCTACGCTGTATCTCAATAATAATAAATAAAAGAAGGGATTAGGTTAGTCAGGCATTTACTTAGTTTATCAGTTCAGTACAACATTGTGGGCTGAATGGCCTGTTCCTGTACTGTACTGTTCCTATAGTACTTTCTGCCCGTTACACCGCTGGCTTTTAGGGCAGCAATCAAGTTCCTCCATCTGTCTGTGTAGAAGGTTTCTTCATTGCTGTTTCTGTAACAATTGTTTTTTTTACCAGTCAGGGTGGTTAGTCTAGAGTTTAACCCCCGAACATGGAGAACCAGTGGACAACTCTTCATCTGGCCTCTACCCTTTGACCTGTTTAGCACGGGTAGCCCTACGAGCACAATGTCCTGACTCCAGCCAACATTGCTCTCAGAATCACTGAGGCACACAAGCCTCCAAACCACAACCAGGCTGTGGTGCTCTTGGAGGATGTTACTATCGGACTCAACAGAAATAGTGTGAAAGTGGAGGATGAGCCATGATGTGGATGAACAGAGGAGCAGATCTGAAGGGTCAGATGTCCTGTGCCTGCTCTTTATTCTTCTGACCCAGCTGATCAGAACTGAGACAGGATCGCTCAGTGGGCTTGAACTGGGAGGTGGGAATTGAAATTCCGTGGGCTCTTGTGTTCCACACTGTGAGAAGTGTCATGGTCCCATCTGGCAATTCCCCACCTTGCTATTACCTCAGTAATTGGGCTTCAATCCCCTCATCTAACTTCCAATCATTCCCAATTCCACTAATTACACACAGCTGCCTTCCATCAGTAAATGTAGGATAAGAACCCTGTAATCACAACACGGAGCTGCCAGTTCGTTGGTCGACTCGTTTCATGGTTCTTTAGGACTGTCAGTTCTAAGTTCCTCATCATTTTCCTGGATTCTGTACGTGAACCTGGTCTCTGTGTAAAGATTCTTCTGGATACCTATTCCATGCTCGCAACTGCACTAATGCCTCTTGATCCTGCCTCCGTGCCCGTGTCCAGCACTTGGGTTCCCCCCGCAGCCACGTCCTTGCAAGAGAACGAACTGGCCAAGAATGAACCCAGCGGACTTGGACCCCATGCAACAGGCCCTCGCGAGCCAGGGCCACTTACTGGGCGCCCACGACCAGCTGTTCAGGGAGGTCACAAAAACCCTTCGTACATTATCCACGAACGTGAGGAAGGTCAGTGAACTGGGTGTCTGCTTCCCTTACACCATTCTCTCCAAGAACCCTGACAGACCAAACCACACAGATCGGGATGGCTTCGCCCCGGGATCGGCAACATCATTCCCTTGAGAGCCGTATGTACCCAAGCCGGAGCCCTACGCTGGGGACCTAGGGAGGTGCCGGGCTTTCTCATTACAACGCTCCTTGGTCTTTGAGCTACAGCCACGTACGGACGCTCTGGATAGATCAAAGATCGCGTACATCCTGGGGCTGTTACGAGGGGATGCCTTGGCACGGGGCACTGCAATCTGGGATAACCTACCAGAAGTTTGATCCTCCTTCCCCTCCTTCGTCTCTGAAATGAGAAGGGTCTTCGAACAGCCCATTCACAGTAAGAACGTCGCAGGGCGATTGCTGACTTGTTGTCGGGGTTCGCGGAGCGTAGCAAAGTACTCCATCGATACTCCACCTGCTGTCTAATGGAGTGACACGCAGATCTGTGTGGCTGCAATTAATTCTTCCCTTTCCCCAGTTTAAACTTCGAATTTCTAACTTTTATTTGTTGGGTCTTAGAGGGGAATAGTTGTTACTATGTCACGATCTTTAAGAAGTGGAAAGCAGCTTCCTGAATCCAGCAGTGTATACCTCAAATAAATACTATGTGGAGATTTGTGACATATATGATTATATGATATATATGTACAATGTCTGAAATATATCTTATGGAAATGTTTGTTTGATGATGAACTTCAATAAAAAAATTAATTACAAAAAAAAGGAAAAGGGAAAAAGTAGGAGGAAACACCAGCTTGGGCAGAGCGTCTGGAAAATTCACTGATGGGTCTGCGTAAGAAAATAGACAACAACACGGTGTTACGAAGGATGAACAGCTCTGATGGGCAGAAGGGTGCAGAGTTGCCCATCCCCCCACCCCCGGGAGAATCACAAACCGTTACTGTTGCTATGCTGCTAATGAGAAAGAGATGGAACAAAAACATGCCAGAACATCTGCTACTGATAAGAGAGGGGAGAGAGACTTGTTGATTCACCATATTATGACTTCTGAAAGACTTATGGCTTCTGAGAGGGTTGTTTATCTTGTACCATTCTGTTCATTAAAATTCCTCAGTGGACAGCCGGAGTGGGCTGGATTGATGGACAAAGCCATTCAAAACTGATTGACACCTGAGACCCCGTGAGTAGGGATAAAAGTGAGGTCTGGGCAGACACCCCTCAGACACACCAGGAGACACACTATTGAGCACTGGTTGAGTGCTGGAACACACAAGAAGGTGTGGGGCATCGGAGACTGAACAAAAGATCGGTCAGTTTAACTCACAGTGTTATAGCAGGGCCGGTGGGGGGTTTGTGTGTGTGTCCGCTCATGCCAGAGTGACGAGTTCACCACAGAAGAACGGTCTAGCTGAAGGACAGAGGGGTCATACCTGAATGGCCACAACAGAATGACGGATCAAGAATGTAAAGGAAGGTTTGCCTGCCTGTAGCTGTTACTGCTCGCTCGCTCGCTCTCTCTCTCTCTCTCTCTCTCTCTCTCTCTCTCTCCAACAATTACAACACAACAACCAACATCTACCTCAGCACGTATGAACTGGACTGAACTTTATACTTATATATGACAATTCATTATCCCCTAGACATCGATAGAGCTTGTTTATTATTACTTATTATTATACCCACATTTTTAGGTTTATTATTACTAACGTGTATTATCTATATATTTGCATTATTGATATTGATTTGTATATTTTACTAATAAACACTGTTCAAAAATGGTACCACCAGACTCCAACGGATACTTCTTTCTTTGCTGGTTAGACACCCAGTTACGGGGTACGTAACAACTGTAAAGATTGATGCTACCTCTTCTGAGATGAAGTCGTTACGAGAGTTTTCAGTTTGTGCAGGAAAACATTATTTCCCTGAACTCTGAATGTAAAGAGGTGAAGCGGCAAATCGTGGAGATCTCAGCTCGCTTGGAGAAGTCTCAACATAAGATAATCGATTTGGAAACAAGATCTCGTCGGAATAATATTCAAATTGTTGGATTGAAGGAAGGATCTGAGACCGGAGATTTATTAGACTATTTTGCTAACTTGTTTCAATCTCTGTTTCCGGATATTTTTCCTCCGCTTCCCGACATCAACAGAGCACATAGAATTTTCACTGCGACATCTCGCCGAGACAAACCAAGGTCAGTTTTAGTCTCTTTCCTTCATTTTAAAGTTAAAGACCAAATCATAAAATATGCAAGGAAACAGAGTTTTTAAATTTAAAGATTCTGAGATTCATTTTTATGATGATTATCCATGGAAGTCATGGACCTGTGGTCTAAATTCGTTCCAACCATGAAGATAGCCTATGATAAGGGATTATTCCCATCACTTCAATATATAGCCCGATTAAAATTATTTTCCAAAGATTTGACTCCACCTGTTTTTCTGGACCCCAAAGAAGCGTTGGACTACGTTAACTCTACTCCGGTTGTAGCTGAGGTTTGAATGGTTTTAGATCTGCAGAATAATGGTTCTTTCAGAAAGAAGATAAGCTTTCAATATTTCTGATTTGCTTAAGATGTTTTTTGCTCAATCAACCATTTAAAGAAGATGTGAACGTTGTGAATGATGAATGACTTTTCCGAAATCTGTTTGGTCCACTGAGCAAATTAAGACAATGGACAGATTGTTTGATTATTTGTTTTTATCCTCCTTTTTTCATTAATTAAGTAATGGTTTTCATAAGGTCACACACACATATATATATATATATATATATATTAGTTGGAAGTGCTTAGTCGATAGATGATAATTTTTTTTAAATGAGTTTTTCATTGGGCGTGTCAGTTAAATGGAAAATCGTGCTGATTTTTCTTCACTAGAGATTACATAGGTATTTTTCTCTTTGTTTAATTTTATTGTTTTTGGTGTCCTTGGAGATTGTTTTTGAATTCCCCAGCATGTTTTTAAGGATTAAATATAAACATTTCTTTCTCTGAACTTTTATGCTGAATATGGGGAACTAGATGTTGTAGAGAAAAACTGAACAGTGCAGGCCCTTTGGCCCATGACGTTCTGCTTACCTTTTAATCTACTTCATGATTAATCTAATGCTTCTGTCCTGTAGATAATTCTATTCGTCTTTTACTATGAGCCTATTTAGGATTCTTGAATGTCCTTGTTGTGTCTGCCTCTATAACTACCCATGGCCGATCTTTCCATGGACCCACTGGTCTAGGAAAAAAATATCTCTGAGATCCCTATATTTTCTTCTGATCACTGTAAAGTCGTGCCCTCTTGCATTAACCATTTTAGCTGGGAATCTGTTTCATATTTTAATGATTACCCAGTCTCAACAGTGTCCATTTTCCAGCACAATAATACTCTGTAAAGTAATGGAAGGCATTAAAGCCAATTGATATTTAAATTGCATATATATCAGTTAGAAGCAAGGCCTGTAAGTGGGCAGAAGAACCAGTTAACATGACTTGATATGGTGGTGTTATTGCTTTGTAGTGTTTGGCTTTTTATATTTAGTAAAATATTTTTCTTTCCTTTGCAGAGCTTTTCTATTTTAGGGTCATATGTTGCCTTTTTTTTGTAACTGGGGGGAGGAATTAAGGAAAGCTATTTAGAACCACTATTATAAAATGGGCAGCTTGTGGAGTCTCTTTTTTTACTCTATGGGGAGGCATTTTATCTTTTGCCGAATTTTGGGCTTTTTGGGGTGGTGGGAGGATTGAGGTTAGTTTTGATTTATACGTTTAATTATGATTAATTTTAGTTTTCTTTTTTGCATTGTTTTCCCATTACAGAGTTCCGGAGCATGCATATTTTGTACATGGTTATACTTATCACCACCAGTTTTGATTAGCCTGCTCTGGTATGCGTGTATTTATGTGCTAAATAAAATAAAATTTTTATGGCAATTAAACAGATAAATGTTATAAGTTGGAATGTATGTGGCTGGAATGATCTTATTAAGCAAAAGAAGACTTTTAAAATTATTAATAGATTCAAAAGCGATATAATTTTTCCTCAAGAAATGCATATCAAAACAGGTGATTAAAATAGATTTTTTTTAAATGTGGAAGGGCCTTCAATTTCACACTACTTGTCAAAATAAAACAAAGGGAGTATCTATTTTCATTAAATCTAATATTTTATTTATCCAAGAAGACATTGTGTCAGATATTAATGGTAGATTTTCAATTGTTAAAGGAACAATTTGTAATACAAAATTTGTTCTGGTCAATCTATATGGGCCTAATGTAGATGATCCTTTTTTAAAAAATGTCTTGGCTTTACTGCTGAATTTAAATGAATATATGTTGTTAATGGGTGGTGATTTCAACTGTTGTTTAAATCCTTTGATTGACAAGAATTCAACTAATCAGCAGCTTCCAAGTTGTTCTGCATCACGTATTAACTCTCTTTTAATTGATTTTGGTCTGGTTGAAATTTGGAGACATTTACATCCTAATGATAGAGATTATTCTTTTTCGCTCACGTGTTCACAAAAAATATTCGGGAATTGATTATTTTATAGTTGATCTCTGATTTTTGTCCAAAGTCCAGAAATGTGAATATGATGGTATAGCTCTCTCAGATCATGCACCTTTAAGTTTAGCCTTTGAATTGAATGATGTCGCTATTGCAAATTTGCCTTGGTATTTACCAGAAAGTGTATTACAATGTCCGGACTTTGTAAAATTTATTGAGACTCAGAATAAAGATTTTTTTTCTTTTTACTAATACAGGAGATGTGTCCAAATTGATTATATGGGATACATTTAAAGCATATTTGTGTGGTCAGATAATCTCTTATTCAGCTAAGCTTAAGAAGGGGACAAAAACAGAGTTAGATAATATTTCCAAACCAATTAAAGGCTTGGGTAATAATTATGCAATCTCTCCTAACATTGATTTATTTAAACAAAGAGTTGAACTCCAATCACAATATAATTTATTATTAACTTATCCTATTGAAAGATATTTGCTTAAATTGAAAAGTCAATTTTATGTGTTTGGAGATAAAAACAATAAGCTATTAGCATCTCAATTAAAAGCAGCTAGAGCTAAAAGACAAATTTTTAAAATTCATAAGGGAGATGGTAGTTTAGCATGTATTTATGAAGATATTAATAAAATTTTTCAAGACTTTTATATTGAACTTTATAATTCTCAGTTTCCAGTTGATTCTTCTAAAATGAATACCTTTTACAAAAGATCAATTTTCCTCGAATTTCTGTTGAAGATCAACAAACTCTTGATGCTCCTATTACTGAAAGTGAAATTCAGAAAGCTATTTTTTCAATGCAGTCTGGTAAAGCTCCTGAACTGGATGGTTATTCTGTAGGGTTTTATAAAAATTTTGAAAAATTGCTCTCTTCATATAAGTTGGAGACGCTTAAAGATTCTTTTTTGATAGGAGAGTTACCTCCCACATTTTATGAAGCTTCAATTTCTTTAATTCTTAAGAAAGATCAGGATTCTACTGACTGTGCTTCATTTCGACCTATTTCATTGTTAAATGTGGATGCTAAAATTCTTTCAAAGATAATGGATAATTGGCTGGAGAATTTTCTAGCTAGATTTGTAGATGGAATCCACTTACACTTTCATTAGTCGGCCGAATTCATGCAGTTAAAATGATGATTTTACCAAAATTTTTATATGTATTTCAAAATATCCCTATTTTTTTAACAAAGAAAATTTTCAATCAAGTTGACTCTATTATTTCATCTTTTGTTTGGAGTAATAAAAGACCAAGAATTGGTAAATATCATTTACAAAAATTAAAAGAAGATGAAGGTCTCACTTTAAGAAGATGAAGGTCTTACTTTAAGAATGTATTATTGGGCTGTTAATATATGTTATATGTGTTTTTGTTTAAATTGGGCTGATAGAAATGAACAACTGCCTTGGGCTGATTTGGAATTGAATGCTGTGAAACTGTTTCACTTAACCTCATTATTAGGAGCTTCTCTAACTGTACAAATGGCCAAAATTACTAATTTAAATTTATATCCTGTGATTAAGCAGTCATTACAAATTTGGTTCCAGTTTTGTAATTATTTAATCTCAAAAAATTTAAACTTTTTAGTTTAATTTATCAAAATTATTTATTTAAACCTTCATTGAGTGATCCTACCTTTCTTCTTTGGAAGAATAAAGGAGTTTATTCCTTCATGGATCTGTTCCAAGATGGCCGATTGATGTCTTTTGAGAAATTAGTAACTAAATACTCTCTCTCGTATTCACATTTCCTGCAATATCTTCAGGTCAGACACTTCTTACAAAAATACTTAAGTAATTTTCCATATATACAAGACTCTGACCTGTTAGATATTACTTTAAAAATGAATCTTTTAGTGAAGGGTTTTATTGGGAAATTTATAATCTATTGTTACAACAACACAATTACCTTTCACTTAAGATTAAGCAAGATTGGGAGAGAGAGCTTAACATGACCCTGATAACAGATGATTGGATGCGGATTTTGAAGTTGGTTAACTCTTCTTCGATTTGTGCCAATTACTCTTTAATTCAATTTAAAATTGTATATCGTTACTATTTGACAAAGAAGAGATTGTCTAAATGTTTCCTAATGTTGACAGTCTGTGTGACAGATGTAAAACCAAGATGGCCACATTGACACATATATTTTGGTCGTGTACTGTATTGAAACGTTTTTGGAAGTCTGTTTTCTCTACAATTTCTAAAGTTTTAAAAATTAATTCACAACCTAATAAATTGACAGTTTTATTTGGTATGATGCCTCAATATATTCATGGTATTTCTGCCTCAGACAAACATGTAATTGCACTTGTTACATTATTGGCCAGAAGGGCTATTCTGTTGAAATGGAAAGATGCTTCCACTCCTACTTTGATACAATGGTTTTCTCAGGTGATGTTATGTCTCAGTTTGGAGAAAATCAGAAGCCGAACTTTTGATCCTCAATTTGATTTTGAGAAAAGGTGGGGCTCATTTGCCCGCTACTATCATCTGATTTGTGTTAATTAATATGGCTTCCTTCTGATTTTTTCTTTAAGTGGATTTGAGTTGGCAGTTTGATTTTTTTTGTTTAAGTTTGTATGATGTATAGCTCTGGGGTTGTGCTCCCAAAGGTTTTTTTTTGGTTTTTTTTTTCCCAGTTAGTAGGGATTTTTTATAGTTAGTAGGGGTTCTTTTTTTTTCCTTTTTCTTTCAAAAAATATTCTTAACACTTTATTTTCTCTTATTATTATTATTCATATATTGCTTAGCTTTGTTAATCAATTATTTGCTAATTTAATTCCTTATTGTACATAATGATATATTGACTTAATGTATCTTTTTTGTCAATCTTCAATAATAATTAATGGAAAAGATTTTAAAATGAAATAAAAAATCTTTACATTTTTTTGTCTAAATGTGCAATGTGCAATTTATAGTAATTTATAATAAGTAGAATGTAATAGGATAGTATTACATAGACAGGATGGTCAATATAACATAGAAATACAGTTGTGTCAGCATGAGTACATCCGTCTGATGGCCTGGTGGAAGAAGCTGTCCTGGAGCCAGTTAGTCCTGGTTTTTATGCTGCAGCACCATTTCCCAGATGGCAGCAGCTGGAACAGTTTGTGGTTGGGGTGACTCGGGTCTCCAGTGATCTTTCTTACACACCTGTCTTTGTAAATGTTCTGAATAGTGGGAAGATCACATCTACAGATGCGCTGGGCTGTTCGCACCACTCTCTGCAGAGTCCTGCGATTGAGGGACGTACAGTTCTCATACCAGGCAGTGATGCAGCCTGCTCTGTTGTGCCCCTATAGAAAGTTCTTAGGATTTGAAGGCCCATACCAAACTTCTTCAACCATCTGAGGTGGTAGAGGCAGTGTTGTGCCTTTTTCACCACACAGCCGGTACGTACAGATCACGTGAGATCCTTGGTGATGTTCATGGCAATGAACTTAAAACTGTTCACCCTCTTGATCCCAGATCCATTGATGTCAAGAGGGGTGAGCCTGACTCCATTCCTCCTGTAGTTCACAACCAGCTCCTTTGTTTTTTTGACACTGAGGGAGAGGTTGTTTTCTTGACAATACTGTGTCAGGGTGATGACTTCTCTGTAAGCTGCCTCATTATTATTTGAGTGTAGTGTAGCCAGCAAATTTAATTAGCAGATTGGAGCGGTGGTTGGTGACACAGTCATGGGTATACACCTCCAATATATACCCACACCAATGACCAATCATAGCTCCACTCCCAACATATAATGACACCCTGACATTTGATAGAAACACGCCAACATATAACCACACGTCTGACCAATCATAATTCTGCCCCAAAAATATAACAACACCCTGATACTTGATGGAAACACGCCAACATACAACCACAACTTGACCAATAATGGAAATACTCCAAATTGTTAACACACTGACTAATGATGGATACATTGCAATATACACCACATAACCACGAGAGTCTGCAGATGCTGGAAATCCAAAGTAACACATACAACTGCTAGAGGAAAAACGCTGGATGAACTCAGCAGGTCGGGCAGCATCCATTGAAAGAAGCAGTCAATGTTTCGGGTCGAAACCTTTCGTCAGGACTAAAGAAGGAGGGGGCAGAGGCCCTATGAAGAAGGTGGGGGGAGGGTGGAAAACCAATCAGGGGAAAGATCAAGGGGTGGGGGAGGGGATAGGCAGGAGAGGTGAAGAAGGAATCTAAGGGGAAAGCACTATGGGTAGTAGAAGAGAAGGTAGAGTCATGAGAGGTGATAGGCAGCTAGAAGAGGAGACAGAGTGAAGGTGGGATGGGGGAAGGGAGAGGGAGGGAATTACCAGAAGTTGGAAAATCCGATGTTCATACCAAGGGGCTGGAGACTACCCAGACGGTATATGAGATGTTGTTCCTCCAACCGAAGTTTGGCCTCATCATGGCAGTAGAGGAGGCCATGTATGGACATATCCGAATGGGAATGTGAAGGGGAGTTGAAGTGAGTGGCCACCGGGAGGTCCTGTCTGTTGTGACGGACGGAGCGGAGGTGCTCAACAAAGCGGTCCCGCAATCTGCGTCGGGTCTCGCCGATGTAGAGGAGGCCACACCGGGAGTACTGGATGCAATAGATTACCCCAACAGACTCACAAGTGAAGTGTTGCATCACCTGGAAGGACTGTTTGGGGCCCTGAATAGTGATAAGAAAGGAGGTGTAGGATCAGGTGTAGCACTTATGCTTGCAGGGATAAGTGCCAGGTGGGAGATCTGTGGGGAGGGACGTGTGGACCAGGCAGTCACGGAGGGAACAATCCCTGCAAAAAGCAGAGAAGGGTAGAGAGGGAAAGATGTCCTTAGTGGTGGGGTCCTGTTGAAGGTGGCGGAAGTTGTGGAGGATAATGTGCTGGATCTGGAGGCTGGTGGGATGATAGGTGAGGACAAGGGGAACATGGTCCCTGTTGTGGTGACGGGAGGATGGGGTGAGGGCTGAAGTGTGGAAAATGGAGGAGGTGTGGCTGAG
The DNA here is from genome assembly GCF_048418815.1 of Hemitrygon akajei. Classification (NCBI taxonomy): domain Eukaryota; kingdom Metazoa; phylum Chordata; class Chondrichthyes; order Myliobatiformes; family Dasyatidae; genus Hemitrygon; species Hemitrygon akajei. Next base: position 65,902,248 of record NC_133139.1, on the reverse strand, counting down.
GGCATCATTGATGATGGCAGAAGGGAAACCATGATTTTTAAAGAAAGAGGACATTTGGGATGTCCTGGAACGGAAAACCTCATCCTTGAAGAAAATGTGGTGGAGACGGAGGAACTGGGAATAGGGAATAGAATTTTTGCATTTGGCAGGGTGAGAAGAGGTATAATCAAGGTAGTTATGGGAGTCAGTGGGTTTATAGAAGATGTCAGTGGACAGTCTATCTCCAGAGATGGAGACAGATAGATCGAGAAAGGGGGGAGAAGTGTCTGAGATGGACCAAGTGAATTTGAGGGCTGAGTGAAAGTTAGAGGCAAAGTTGATGGAATTGATGAGCTCAGCATGGTTGAAGAAGCAGCACCGATGTAGTCGTCAATGTATCGAAGGATAAGTTGGGGAGCAGTACCAGTATAGATTTGGAGCATACACTGTTCCACATAACTCACAAAGAGGCAGGCATAGCTAGGGCCCATGCGAGTGCCCATAGCTACACCCTTGGTCTGAAGAAAGTGGGAAGAGCCAAAAGAGAAGTTATTAAGTGTGAGTACCAGTTCCGCCAACCTGAGGAGTGTGGTGGTGTTGGGGAACTGGTGAGGTCTATTGTCCAGAAAGTAGTGGAGGGCTTTGAGGCCTTCTTGATGGGGAATTGAAGTTTGTGTGTATATATATGTATACACACACACACACACACACACACACACACACACACACACACACACACACACACACACACACACACACTCACACTCACACACACACACTCGCACACACACACACACACACGCACACACACGCACACACACACACACACACACTCACACTCACACTCACACACACTCACACTCGCACACACACACACGCACACACGCACACACTCATGGCCACTTTATTAGGTACACCTGTACACTTGCTAGTTAATACATACCTAATCAGCCAATCATGTTGCAGCAAATCAATACATTAAAACATGCATACATGATCAAGAGGTTCAGTTTTTATTCTGACCAAATATTAGAATGTGGAAGAAATTTAATTTTAGTTACTTTGACAGTGAAATAATTGTTGGCGCTGATGGGTTGTTTTGAATATCTCTGAAACTGATGATGTCCTGGGATTTTCATATACAGCAGTCCGTAGAGTTTACAGAAAACGACGCCAAAAGTAAAAAAAAAGAATCCAATGAGCGGTAGTTCTGTGGGTGAAAACACCTTGTGAATGTGAGAGGTCAGAGGAGAATGACTGGACTGGTTGAAGCTGACAGGAAGGCAATAGTAACTTAAATAACCACATGTTACAACAATGGCGTGCAGAAGAGCGTCCCTGAATACACATCACATTGAAGCTTGAAGTGGATGGGCTGCACAGCAGAAAACCTCACCATCTTCCACTCTTGTGCCTAATAAAATCACCAGTAATTGTGCAACAATGCACCTGATCAATAGTGGAGAAACTGCAACATATAACCACATTCTGACCAATAACGGGCACACCTCCGACACATAACCACATGCTGACCAATAACGGGCACACCTCCGACACATAACCACACCCCAGTGAATATATGACTGCGATTGATAAACACACCCTGAATAATGATAGACACACTCCCACGTATTAGCACACACTGACCATTGATGGAAACACTCACAATATATAACCATATACAAAACAGTGATGGACTCTCACCAACCTATAACCAGATTGATCAATGATAGTCTCACTGCAACATATAACCACATCTACCCAGATGATGGAGTCACACACAACACACAGCTCCCTGATCAATTATGGACTCATCCCTAACATAAAACCACATCTTGACAAATGTTGGACACACACACGACACACCCCAGAGCAATGATGGACACATCCCCAACATATAACCACATCCCTCACCAATGATGAACACACCACAAACAAATAACCACACACCAAATCAATGACAGACATATCCCCAACTTACAACTACACACCAGACCAATGATGAACCAATCCCAAACATACCATTGCCAATTACAAACACAGCCACAACATACCACTACACCACTGACTAACGATACACCCACCCAAAACTACAACTACACCCTGACCAGTGATGCACAGACCATGACCAATAATAGACACTTCCCCAAAATTGAACCACATACCTGGCCAATGATGAACCAATTTCAAACATATAACCATACCATTGCCAATTACAGACATGCTCACAACATAGAACTACGCTGCTGACGAACAACGGACCCACCCCGAAACTACAACCACACCCCTTGACCAATGATGGACACATGCCCAACATATAACTGTGCAGCTTTTTACAACTAAAATGGCAGAGACATTTTGTGTTTATGAAAAACCAAAGCAACTCATTTATTGAACATCAGGAACTGTACACGACATGGAATAAAACTCTGTTGCATAATTGTGCCATAGTATCAGAACAACCTCTTCAAATGAAGCCCATATAATGTCGATGGATATCAATTATGGAGGTATCAACCAATTATGTTACCCACCACAGCCCACATGGAAATCACTAAAGCCAGAATTGTGAGCCTGATTGGAGCTTGGACAAACTGCCCAGCTCAGGTCCTATGTTCCATGGGCAGAGGAAGAGCAGAGTCCTCTGGGTCATCCAGAGGTGTATTGACATTCTCATAGGCGTGTCATAACATAAAGGACATGGTAGCAGAATCCTCCAATTCTTGGTGGGTCAGCTTAAGGCAATCTATTGAAATATATTCCCATTTACCCTTCTTATCCTAAATAAAATTCTTTTTTCTCAGTTCCAAAATGTGGAACTGGCCATCATAAGGGGATGTCGGTGGGTGTCATGTCGGACGAAAACAAACAAGGAAGAATGTAAATCACCAGGAACGCAACAATGCTGTTCACCATGATGGGAGGCAGGAATATGAGCAAAGGAATTACTGATTAGGGGGGCAATACAGTTGAGAGGCCAACCAGGTGGTCGTAGCATCAGGAATAAAATTCACCTGGCACTCATAACAGCTGCCCCAATACCAACTCAGCCACGGTCAACTGTGTGTCCTGTTTGGAGCTGTTCTGAGTCACAGCAGGACCCATGGGAGATGATCGAGCCAATTTTTATCTGTCAGGGAAGCCCTGAAAGCAGATTTTGAACAGTGATGATACTACTTGCATAGGCCATTAGACTTGTGTGATACGCTGTGGTGTGATGTAGCCTATCACTGAGGTTCTGGGCCATTGCAGCCCAAAGGTGTTGGTACCTGCAGGTGAACTCAGTCTTTTTGTGTGTTTTCCCCTAGCCATTAGTCTGTGGTTTTGTATTGCCATTTGCTCTCGTTTGTTTTTATGCCCCATGTGCTCCTGTCCCGACCCTAACCCTACTCCAGCCCCTGTAACACTGATTAATTCGCCCTCATCTGTTTCTCATTGTTGCCTGTATTGCTGCCACCTGTGTCTCATTGTACTCCACCTATCATCTGCCTCTCTGTTTATTTCTGAGTGTACTTTATTTTCATTTTTAGAATCTTCTTATTGATACATAATCTTCTACAGCTATAAAATGATACAAAACTTCTACAAATTGATATATGTACAATTAATAAAGCTGAAGAAAAAAAGCTGATCACAATATATGAAGATGAAAAAATATATTTTTAATAGGGAAAAGAAGGAAAATAAGAGAACCCCAACTAACTAAAAAAAACACCACGAACTACAAAAAAAAGAAAGAAGGGGAAAAAAACCATTAGGAATCAACCCCTGGAGCAATACGTCTTACCATCATCTACATAAATAAAGAAAAAGAATCATCAACTGCCAATTCATGTTTACATAGAATAAAATTGGAAGAAACCAGATAAAATAATTCAAATTAAATGGTAATACTTGGCAAAAGAGCCCCATCTTCTCTCAAAATCGAATCGAGGATCAAAAGTTCTACTAATTTTTTCCAAACTGAGACATAACATTACTTGAGAAAACCATTGAATTAATGTAGGGACAGAGGTATATTTCCATTTTTATAAAATAGCCTTTCTTGCCAACAATGTAACAAATGCAATTACATGTTGATCTGAAGATGAAATACCCTGAATATGATGCGGATCTGTTCCAAATAGAATAGTCAATGTATTAGGTTGTAAATTGATTTTCAGAGCTTTAGAAATTGTTGAAAATAAAGATTGCCAAAAGGATGTTAATGAAGAACATGACCAGAACATAAGTGACAAAGTGGCCACTTCAGTTTTACACCTATCACAGTAATTGTCTATACTAGGAAATATTTTGGATAGTCTCTCCTTTGTTAAATAATAACGGTGAACAATTTTAAATTGAATTAAACAATGATTGGCACATATCAAAGAAGAATTTACCATTTTCAGAACTCACAACCAATCTTCATTAACAAAGGTCATATTAAGTTCTCTCTCCCAATCTTGTTTAATCTTTAGTGAGAGGTTATCTTTTTGTAGTAAAAATAAATTATACATTCTACCAATGGAACCTCTTACTAAAGGATTCAAATTCAAAATGGTATCCAACAAATCAGATTCTTGCAGATATGGAAACTTAGATCAGTACTGTTGTAAGAAATGTCTAGTCTGAAAATATTGCAGAAAGTGTGTATGAGAGAGAGAATATTTGCTAATTAACTCTTTAAAAGTCATCAATCGACCATCATAAAATAAATAAGTAAAAGAACGTATCCCCTTATTTCTCCATTGGAGAAAATTGGGATTGGTTATTGAAGGCTTAAATAAAAAAATTCAATATAGAGAACTAGACAATTTAAGTTGTTTAAAATTTTAAAAATTGTGAAACTTAAACCAAATCCATAAGGACTGTTTAATAACAGGGTAGAGATTTAAATTTGGAAATTTAGAAAGCTGTAAAGATAATGGAGCTCCTAATAATGAGGTTAGATAAAATTGTTTGGCAGCTTTTAATTCCAAATCAATCCAAGCTGGTCTTTGGCTCTTATTGAGCCAAAAATATATCCAAAAACATAATTTTCGGATATTAACAGCCCAATAATACAATTTTAATTTAGGAAGAGCAAGTCCACCATCTTTTTTAGATTTTTGTAAATGATACTTATTAATTCTTGGTCTTTTATTGTTCCAAATAAAGGATTAAATAATAGAGTCAATTTGATCAAAAAATTTTTTAGTTAAAAAGATAGGTATATTTTAAAAAATATATAAAAATCTAGGTAACATCATCATTTTCACAGCATGGATATGACCTATTAAAGAAAGAGTAAGTGGATTCCATCTAGAAAATAGTTGTTTCATGGAGTCCATTAAAGGAATTACATTAGCCTTATAAAGATTTTATATTCTTTAGTAATCATAATACCTAAATATTTAAAAGAATTAACAATTATATATGAAATATCATTATATATAAAACAGGTGCATTTAATGGAAACAATTCACTTTTATTCAAGTTAAGTTTATATCCTGAAAATTTTCCAAAATCTTTTAGTATTTCCAAAATATTAGGAATTGATTCCTCAGTGTTTGAAATAAAAACCAAAAGATCATCTGCATAAACAGAAATCTTATGTATGGTCCCTTTCATAGAAATACCATGAATATTTTTAGCTTCACGGAGTGTTATGGCCAAAGGCTCCAGTACGAGATTAAATAATAAAGGGCTTAATGGACATCCCTGTCTAGTACCAAGTGAAAGCGAAAAAAAGAAGACCTGAAATTATTAGCAATGACCATAGCAATAGGATTCTTATAGATCATTTGAATCTACCTATTGAAATTATTACCAAAACCAAATTTTTCTAATACTTTAAACAAATATGACCACTCAACTCTATCAAATGCCTTTTCTGCGTCAAGAGAAATAACACATTGAGGTTCCTTAGATAATGATAAATATATAATGTTCATCAATCCCTGAACATTGGAGAAAGAGTAACAGCCTTTAATAAAGCCTGTGTGATCCATAGAGATGATTTTAGATAAACTATTTTCCAAATGGTTAGCCATTATCTTAGAGAGAATTTTTGTGATCCATATTTAATAACAAAATAGGTTGATATGATGGACATTCAGCAGGATCTTTATCTTTCTTAAGGATTAAGGAAACAGAAGCTTCATAAAAAGAAGGTAAACTACCCTTCTCAAAGGATTCATGAAATATTTCCAAAAGGTATGGAGAAAGTAATCTTCCAAATTTTTTGTAAAATCCTACCGAATAACCATCAAGCCCAGGAGCTTTACCTGATTGCATTGACAACATAACTTTCTGAATTTCATGCTCAGTAATTGGAGCATCAAGCATCTATTGATCTTCAATGGTAATTTGAGGAAATTTAACCTTATGTAAAAAAAAGCCTTCATTTTGGAGGAATTTGCAGGAAATTGGGATCTATAAAGATCAGAATAAAAATCCTGAAAAATATTATTGATGTCTTCATGGTTACTTGCTTTATCTCTATTTTCCTTATGAATCTTTAAAATTTGTCTCTTAGCTCTAGCTGCCCTTAATTGGGAAGCTAAAAGCATATTATTTTTATCCCCAAAAATATTAAACTAACTTTTCAATTTAAGCAAGTATCCTTCAATAGGATAGGTTAATAATAAATGATATTGTGATTGTAATTCCACTCTTCTTTTAAACAAAACAACAGGAGAGGTTGCAATAACGTTATCTAAGTCTTCAATTTGTTTAGAGATTTTATCTAATTCCATTCTTGTCTGTTTCTTCAACTTAGCTATACATGAAATAATATGACCACATAAATAAGCTTTTAATGTATCCCAAATGACTAACTTTGAGACATTTCCTATATTATTAAAGAGAATGAACTCTTTTATCTGAGTTTCAATAAACTCAACAAATTCTGAACTTTGTAACAAATGTTCTGGAGAACGCCAAAGTGGTCTGGTAGAAGCAACATCTTTCAGTTCAAATATTAGGTTTAGAGGAGCATGTTCAGAGATAACAATTGCATCATATTCACATTTCTGAACATGAAATAGAAGTCGAGGGTTGACTATAAAATAGTCAATTCTTGAATATTTATTATGAACATGTGAGAAAAAAGAATATTCTGTATCACTAGGATGCATATGCCTCCAAATTTCAAGTAAGCCATAATCAATTAAAAAAGAATTAATAAGTGATACAGAAAGATTAGGGTGTTGATGTTTGGATGATGACTTATCCATTAAAGGATTTAAACAATTATTAAAATCACCACCCACTAATAACATATATCCATTTAGATCAGGTAATAGAGCAAAGACAGCTTTAAAAAATGAGGGATAATTTGGTCCATAAATATTAACCAAGACCATTTTCCTGTTATGAATTGTTCCTTTTATGATCAAAAATCTACCATTAATATCAACTATAATATCCTCCTCATTAAACGGAATATTGGAATCAATAAAAATAGAAACACCTCCAATTTTACTTAGAGTTTGCATGAAACTGAGAATCCTCACAAAATTTTAAAATTCGATTTTTATCACATAACCTGATATGCGTCTTTTGTGCAAAGATTATATCAGGTTGGAATCGGTTAATAGTTTTAAATATTTTCTTGTGCTTAATAGGATGGTTCCAAGCATGGACATTCCAACTTAAAACATTTAACTGTTTAAATATCATCATGAGACTTTGTATCTAAAAAAAATAGTTAGACGCATGTCAAGATAAGATAATCGAGAATGGTGGAGATAAACAACAGTAATAATAATTAGCCTACGCTCCAGAATTCCATAATGGGGATAAAAAAGAAAAAAAGAAAAAAGAAAAAAATCCACGCAAACGACAAAGCCCGGAAATAAGTTGATATCAATCGATGCAAGCCCCAAAGAATGCATACAAAACAATTATAAACTCCACCTGCCTAAATAAAAAGTAAAAATGAAAAAAATTCATTTCTCCCTCTTCCAGATATAAAACTCATTACAGTCGACATATAACTCAATATCATTGATTTGGAAGGAACATTGTTTTTTTTTTAAAGAAAAATGGCCTTCAATTTTGAGAATAACTGTCATAATATTAGATAAGTCCAAAAAAATTCTTGAAATATTTGCACAGAAGAAAAACAATCACCACCTCTAAATTATCCAATCTATCTTTAAAAAGTAAAGAAATCCAGATAATTACTTAAAAGATCTTTACAAAAGCATACAGAGCAAAAAAGCAATTAATTCATTTAAATGCTATAAACAGGAAAAAAATTCTAGATGTTTCAAAGTTATCTGCAGTCTTTCAACAGTTCTCCTGCTATGTCTTCTGAGCTTAAAACCATCCAAACCAGTCTGTTTCAGAAATAAAAGTACATTTTAAGGTAAAGGCTTTCTATAACCATCAAATCTTCTGATTTCATCACTGCTTACATCATGAGACAATCAAACAGTTGAAATCATCCAAATTCAGGCTTCAGACTCGTCAGGCAGAGAATTAATAAAATGCAATGCTTCAGCTGGGTCATCAAAAATATGAACCCCAGAATTTTTGACAAAAAGCCTTAATTTAGCTGGGTATTGAAGTGATGGATACAGCTTTTTTTGATAAGCCATACACATAGCCGGAGCAAATCCAGAATGTTTCTTAACAAGTTCAGGAGGAAAATCTCGCTTGGAACAACCTGACTGGGTTCCGATCCAGAGTCCAGGTTGATGCTGGGTGGTTCACCCCATTTTACTCTTCCTCTGTTTACAGTAAAGTTGCAACTGAGTCACTTGCTGGGTCATTTCAGAAGGTGGAAAGTGACAAACATCAGGGCCTGTGAAAGAAATGCTGCAAGGAGAGATCTTCTGTTTTAGCATATGCCCAGAGATTGACGTCTGGGTCAGTCCCTGGAGGAATAGGATGGCATGGTGCTGTTTGAGGGCAGCACAGTAATGTAGTTAGCATAACACTTTATAGCACAAGTGATCTGGATTCAATTCCTGACATTATCTTTAAGGAGTTTTTAAGTTCTCCCTGTGATCATGTGGTTTTCCATCAGGTGGTCTGACTTTCCCCCACATTCCAAAAAGACATACGGGTCAGGGTTGGTAAGCTGTGGGCATGCTACATTGGTGCCAGAAGTGTAGTAACACCGGTGGGATGCCCCAGCACATGTTCGATCTGTGTTGGACATTAACAGAAACAACACATTTCGTTGTATGTTTCGATGTACATGTGATAAATAAAGCTGATCTACATCTTTACCCAGAATGACAGGCAATTGCAGGCTGTTGTTGAACTGGAGGAAAGGATGGGACGAGACTACAGGGACAGGAATGGACAACAGGAGAACGGGTGTGTGTGTGTCTACAGTGCCTGGGCTGTCACGTGTGGGGGGAGACATTGAGAGCTGTAGGAATGTGACGGCTCTCTGCACCACAATGAATAGACCGACGCAGAGCGGGTCCTCAGGAGAGGAAGGAAAGAAAACCCTTTCATATAGACTCAGCTCTCAGGTGGGGAGTCTGCAGCCCACAACTTCCTGAGGTCCGAGTTCAGAGAGGAGGAGGGCAACTTCTGGAGGACCTGTGAGAATTAGAGAGGCATGGAGACTGTCCCCAAACACAGGCTTGATGATGAGAGACCCAACAATGAATTCACCAAGGGCAGAATTAGAACCAGGCTTAGCACACTGACATTCAGTATATCATGAAATGAATTCTTTTGTGGCAGCAGTACAGTGCAAACATAAAACTGACTATATGTTACAAAAATAAATAAATAGAGCAAAAGAGGAATAGTGAGGTAGAATTGATGGACCATTCATAAATCTGATGGCAGAGGAGAAGTAGCTATTCCTGAAATGATGGGTGTAGGGCTTCAGGCTCCTGTACCTCCTTCCTGATGGTAGAAATGAGAAAAGGGTATGTCCCAGATGGTGAGGGTCTTGAATGATGGACTCTCCCTTCTTAAAGCACCATGGCTTCAAAATGAAGAGCCACACCTACATTTGAGGAAATATTTGTTCTTCTCCACCATCTGATTACTGAATGGTCTATGAATGCATGAACAGTACCTCACTATTCTCTTGTACTGCTTATTTATGGATTTATTGTAACTGAAGGCCCAGAGAACAACAATAAACTCACCAAGATCCAGGTCCCAAAGGAGGTAGATTTTCACTTTGTGGTCTCCACCGTTTCCCACTCCACCCAGAGCAGAGAGGATGGAGGGGGACCACGGGAGGGGGAGGAATCTATGAAGGATGAGGTTGTAGGAAAGCACCAGAGGTGGAGTTAAGAGAAGTTAGTTGGACTGAGAAGGTCAGAAGGGTGGGGGTTGAAAGGAGAGTTAGGTAAGGAGAAGTAGGGGCTTAGGAGAGGTCAGGAATGGGTGTGTACCTCAGCAGAGTAGAGCAACTTTAGTAGAAATGGGCCAGCAGTAATGTCCTCAACAAGCCACCTTCATCTTCAGCGGGGTTCACAATGGAAGGAAACAGTGGGCAATAATGACTGTTCCTATAATTCCTTGGAATTGAACCTCAACTCAAAAAACTGAAGGAATATCCTTAGGACCAGGAGGCATTGATCTGGCCCAAAACAGGGTCGATGGACCAACAGAGCCAGACTCCTTCTCCAATTCCCTGAGGTTCCAGTTCTTCTGGGCCTCCTACAACAGACATTGGTGAGTTGATGGGGGAAGAGGGGAAAGGGATTTGTGGTGGGATTTGCAAACCATTCCATGGTCATTCCATTGGAGATGTTGATCCCTCCAGCCCTAGCCCCCAGAAGCTGTGCTGGTTGTGGGGAATATCTGGGCTGAAAGGTGGCCTTGCTTGGAGACAGTGATGTCCAGTGTCTGTGGGCAGTGAATGTGACAGCTGCTCCACCAAGAACACATCTCATGGGTCTTCAAGTCAGTCGAGGACAGACCCCTGATGTAACACTGACTCGTGTTGCCACACCCATTTCTCTAGTATGACAGGGGGTCATTCCTCTCACCACGTGATAATCCATGTACAACCATCTTTCTACAGTTCAAAATCTCACTCACTTTTAATTATTACACAATGGACTCTTCATACAATAAGATTTATTTATTTAAGACACTTTTATTTTATGAATTTTGAACAATAGTCCAGTGATTTTCAAGCACGAACAAATTCATAAATAAAGAGCTTTATTCCTACTAAAAATATCATATTTATTTCTCGTATAGATGGTTTGAAAAGGGATGTAGCGCACAACACTGGCACTGAGTTTCCATTTATAAAGGCAGAAGAGGAGAGACGTGATGCTTCTCTGGTGCTGAGTTAGCCAATCACAGGATACAATGGGAACTCAAATTGGTGTGTGTGTGTGTGTGTGTGTGTGTGTGTGTGTGTGTGTGTGTGTGTGTGTGTGTGTGTGTGTGTGTGTGTGTGTGTGTGTATTTCTGCTGCATATGTGCTTGAGGTCTATGTGTGCATGGTTGTCTTTTATGTGAGTGTTTGTGCACATGTGCATCTGTGTATGTTTCTGCTCTACATGTGCTTTAGGTCGGTGTAGTGAGTGCCTATGTGTGAACATGAATTGTGCACATGTCCAAGTTCTGTGCCAATCTACTACATGAGTTTTGTATCCGTTAGAGTCTGGTGTACATTGTGTATCTGATCTTTATGTCGAACCTCTACAGATGCAACATGTTAGGACAAGGTCAAGTTCAAATCTGGTATCTCACTGTGACTTCAGGTAAACTCTCAACAATGTTGGCACCAAAGTCATAAATCTCATAAGGAACAACAATCAAAATAACAGGATATCTGTGTAAAACTTGGAAATGTAGCAAAATTCCTGACATTTATTTATAATCACACTCATCATAACAGCAAATATCACACATATTCTTACAAAGACTCACTTCCATATGCACACACTTCTAGAATTCCAGTTAGATTCTGCCTTTTTACAAGCTCAGTACAAGCCAAATAATTCTGCTGGTGAGACCACTCCCGCAAAGTAGCTTTCTATTCTTGGTAGTGGGTCTTGAATCCACAATCTTCAGAGCCAGACGCAGAGCGAGAGTGAAAGAGAATGAAAGAGAGAAACTCCGCTGGGAAGAATCTTGTCATTGGGTCATGAATGAGTCTGATTGTATTACTTTATAAGCCTAGATAAAACAAAATGAGATTGCTATTATGTGTCTTGCTTTAGACAAAATTGGGTTAAGAACAACTTTAAGGAGGTAAAATTCTTCTATTTACTACCCTGGGGGTTCTGCCAGGAGAGTGAAAGCTCCTTGGCATTCATGGTCAGCAGGTGGGCTTGAATGGGAACAAGAACCACAGTGTGCTCATCACCTGTGTTGGCCCACAATGGTCTGTTGGAAAGCTGGTGCCTACTCGTGTGTGGTGGGCAGAGGATGGGGCAAGGCCAAGCTACCTTGCCGAGACCCTGCAGACACCATTCCCAGCAAGGGGAGCAAATTGACTTGTTATTCAATCATCAGATCTCACGCAACAGCAGAGGGCAGCAAAAGCCAAGTGGAGGCAGAAACAATCTCATTATTTGCACGGATTAGAGCTTCAGCTGTGTGGGTTCACTGTCCATTGTCAGGAGCCGTAACCCCACCAATGTGGGACTTAAATAGGTGGTTCGGGGATGGGGTGTGGGTCTCGAGCTGAGATCACGAGAGGATGTTGTAGGAATCCAGCAGTGTGTCGGGCCCACTATTGTCATCAAGTGATTCACAGTCATAGATTTCCTTATCAGGAGACCAATCATTATAGATAGATAGATAGATAGATACTTTATTCATCCCCATGGGGAAATTCAACATTTTTTCCAATGTCCCATACACTTGTTGTAGCAAAAACTCATTACATACAATACTTAACTCAGTAATAATATGATATGCATCTAAATCACTAACTCAAAAAGCATTAATAATAGCTTTAAAAAAAAGTTCTTAAGTCCTGGCAGTTGAATTGTAAAGCCTAATGGCATTGGGGAGTATTGACCTCTTCATCCTGTCTGAGGAGCATTGCATCGACAGTAACCTGTCGCTGAAACTGCTTCTCTGTCTCTGGATGGTGCTATGTAGAGGATGTTCAGGGTTTTCCATAATTGACCGTAGCCTACTCAGCGCCCTTCGCTCAGCTACCGATGTTAAACTCTCCAGTACTTTGCCCACGACAGAGCCCGCCTTCCTTATCAGCTTATTAAGACGTGAGGCGTCCTTCTTCTTAATGCTTCCTCCCCAACACGCCACCACAAAGAAGAGGGCGCTCTCAACAACTGACCTATAGAACATCTTCAGCATCTCACTGCAGACATTGAATGACGCCAACCTTCTAAGGAAGTACAGTCGACTCTGTGCCTTCCTGCACAAGGCATCTGTGTTGGCAGTCCAGTCTAGCTTCTCGTCCAACTGTACTCCCAGATACTTGTAGGTCTTAACCTGCTCCACACATTCTCCATTAATGATCACTGGCTCCATATGAGGCCTAGATCTCCTAAAGTCCACCACCATCTCCTTGGTCTTGGTGACATTGAGATAATGGTGACATTATGGATCAGTCATAACATCTCCTCCTCACTGACAGTCAAGGATGTGTGCTGAGCTCATGGCTCTACTCTGTCCAGACTCCTGTGGCTAGGCCCTGCTCAAATACCATCTATTTCATTAGGAGTTCGAGGAGACACAAGAAGGTGCATCCATCTTTAAAGACCCTCACCATCCGGGACATGTCTTCTTCTTGTTACCACCATCAGGGACGAGGATAGGAGTCTTCTATCATCAGATTTCTGAACACACCATGAACTCTATCCAGTTGCCTTTTGCATTATTTATTTTGTAACTCTTAGTAACTTTTATGTATTTATGTTCTGGGTCCAGAAATTAAGTAATTTCACAACATATGTCAGTGATAATAAAACTGTGTTGCAGGGGAAAGAATTGTGAGGGCTAATAATTAATAAATAGTGATGCGTGTTGTTCTAATGTGGAAACAGGAAACCGCAGACTAAAGTAGAGACATTGAATGCAGCAGCTATGCTGCCCAAGTTTCAGGGACTTCACTAATTATGAAATAGCATGTCCTCATCATTGTGTCAGAAAATTGGATTTATTGCTATACCTGTGGTAATCATTTTATTCTGCAATCTGGAACTTGTCTGTTCCTCAATTAACTCTTTGTCTAGATGTCATTCTGTTGTCAAAATGTACTTTTGCAGGTAATCTCATCAACTGAGAATGTAAAAGCTGCATCAAATTCACATTCAGCTAGATCAGCTTTGCCTGGTTTCCTGGTGTTTAAATGGTTAATTTAATATCAGAGAAAGTATGCAGAATATAGCCTGAAACTCTCACTCTTCGCAGACATCCACAAAACAAATTACACCAAGGATTGACTGACAGGAATATGAGAATCCCAATGACCCCCCCTCCCCCTCCCATGCACAAGTAAATGTCCTCCCCCTCAGCTTCCTCCAACACTTGCACCAGCAAAAGCACTGACACTGCTCCACCTCACCCCCGGCCAACATGCAAGCAATAGCATGGTGTGCATCGGTTTTCAATCGATTTGCCCATTATTTCAAATACCATCTCTGAGATCTTTCAGGTTGTTCCAAGAAACTGATTCTGAAATCTGATACTGATACAGCATGGCAACAGGCCTCGTCACGAACTAGCCTATACCAACCAGGATGCCCCATCCAAGCTTATCCCATTTCTCTAAAATTTTCCTATCCATTTTCATCCAACTACCGTTTAAAAATTGTTTTGTACCTAACTCAAGCAATTCCTCTGGCTGCTCATTCCACATGTATACTACAGTAAATGTGGCTGATCTGGTTCAGTTAATTAATGGTGACAGCTCCAGGATGTTGATGGAAGGGACTCAATGACATCATTGAATCTCAGGGATAAGTGGATTGATGTGCTCTTGATGGAGGTGGTGATTGTCTGTGAATTATTTCCCACTTCTCAGCCTATTCCTGATTGGAGGAATGAAGTTCCTGAAACATTCACTCTTTCTTCTTCTACAGATGTCAAAAGAGAACCATTACTGCCATCGACCAAAGACACTCAGTTTATTTCTGCCTCCACGGACATAGCCTGACCTTCTGAAGATTTCTGTCCTTCTGGATAAAGCTTCTCACCTCAGTAATGCTCATCTCCACCTCTATGGACGTGATGGTGATGCTCTTCCGTTTACTGATCAACCATTTCTGTAATTCATCAACCACCTTCAATGAAATGAGAATGATACTTTAGTCACACCCAATTTTAATGAATTTTATTTCTACACAATAAAATTGTTTGATTCTTTGTGCTAATTGTGAATTTTGCACCTTTTTTCCATTTTCTGATATTTATTTTTGCAATGGTCGTCACTATCTATTTTTGTATTGATTATGTAAGTGTCATAACACAGTTATGAGTGGTGAGAGAAACCTTTACACACTAACTATTATTTTGTAGCAAGCTTTAAAGAATTTGTTAATTCCTACCTAGTAGAATAAAGCTATCTTTCAATCACCCTTCAGAGTCCCAAGGCCAAGTAAGAATTACAATTTACGTAGTCACTGTGTCCCATTGGCACCTTCAGTGGATCACTCAGAGAAAAGGAAATCTCCAAGATACTCGGTCAGATAGGATTAGACTTTCCACATTGCCTCCCATGGAAGTAGTTCATGGAACTAATACTGGGACTGGAAAGTGCTTTGAGGCTTACAGGAAGCAGATTGCTCAGGTGTCATGCCAAATCACCAACATCAAAAGAAGAGGATAAATTCACAAATCATAAGTGTGAATGAATGTGCAGAGGCAACTTAGGATCCAAGTACATAACTCTCCATTCTATCATCTTCAAGGATTTCTGAAACTGCATGTCAAGGGCTCCTTGTCCCTCAAAATTCCTTCAGAACATATCATTCATTGTGTATATCCAACCCTTACTTGTTCTCATCACTTCACACTTACCATCTTCAAATTCCATCTGCCACTATTCTGCCCATTTTGCTCACTGATCAAGGTCTGGCTGTAGCCTGAGACTGTGCTCTTCACTACCCACCACACCACCAAATTTCTTTTATCAAAGAGGAATGAAATCATGATCTTTGAAAAAAACTTACAGAGGCAGAGAGCTTCTGGGTAAGGGGATGAAAGGTTATAAAGGGGGAGGGGATGAAAATGAAGATTGGAGGTCACAATCACATCAGCCTGATCAGATTAAATGGTGAAGAAAACCTAAAGGACCATGTGGCTGACTCTTGCTTCAAATTCATGCTTCAGTAAAAGACTCTCTAACCATTCGTCACTATGATGATTATATGTGGAGAGTAAGATCAGGAGGAGAAATTCATCGAGTTCCAGAGTCATAGAGCAATACAGTTTGGATAGAGGCCTTTCGACCCAGCAAGCTCATGCCAACCACAATGCCCACCCGTTAGTTCCAAATTCCTGTGTTAGACCATGAGACATTGAAGCAGAATTAGTCCATTCGGCCCATTGAGTCTGCTCCTTTCAACCCCCATCCCTCAAAGCCTCAACCCTCCATGTACATATACAAATACTTCTTAAATTATACTACTGTACCTGCTTCAACCACTTCTTCTGGCAGCTTATTCCATATACTCACCATCCTCTACCACTCAGGTCCCTTTTTAAATTTTTCCCCTCTCACCCTAAATCTATGCCCCCTAGTTCTGGTCTCCCCAACCCTCTGGAAAAGACTTATCACCCATCTTATACAGTATATGTTTCTCATACTTCCAAACATCTCTGCAAGTTTGACTCTCATTTTCCTATGTTCCAAGGAATAGAGACCTAAGCTGGTCAACCTCTCCGTATAACTCAGGCCCTCTAATCCTGGAAACATCTTCAAATATTGTCTGCCCTCTTTCCAATTTACCATGACATTCTGATATCAGGGTGACCAAAAGCATATACAGTATTCCAATTGCATCCTCACCAACAACTTATGAAACTGCAAAATTATGTTCAATAGCCAATGCTCATTGCCCTGACTAATGAAGGCCAGTGTGCCAAGTGCCTTTTTCGCCACCCTGTCCACCTCTGACACTGCTTTCAAATTCATACTCCTAGGTTCCTCTGTTCCTTTACATCCCAGTTGCCCAAACATTCGCAGTATGTGTCTGTGGGGAAGAGATTCTTACCCGGCGATCGGCAACGCAGTAAATAAGAAAAACGAACAGACCCTGGAGACTGTTGATGACTGTGAATAAGTGGGAGAACACTGCAGTGCTCTGATCAATGTGAAATATTCCAAAGATCCACGTGGTTCCCAAAACAAACATCCGTGCTGCAGCTTTAATGGTTAGGGTTCTGTAGAGAAAAAGGAAAAAGAAACCAGGTGAATGAAAATCACAGGAATGATGAAATTCCTTTCATGTGGGATCTTTCATACCCACAGGACTTTCTCAGCAGCCAACAGCACATTCTTGTGTGTATTGGATACATTGCTGGGCCCCAGACATCACTGGAAAGGATATTGCTTATTGCATCAAAACTGCCCTTGAGAAGGTGGTAGTGTGTCACTGCCTGGAAGTGTTGCTTTCCTTCTGGTGCAGGTGCTCCCATGAAATGGTGGGAAAATGAGTCCCAGGATTTAGACTCAGTTACAGCAGAGGAGCAGTGATATATTTCCAGTTCAGGGTTCTGTGCTACATAAGACAAGAAGCAGGTGCAGATGTTGCTTCTTTGAACCTTCCCTGTCATTTGGTAAGGTCATGGTTGGTCTAATCTTGGTTTCCACAATACTGTCCTGTACTCTACAAACTCTTTGACTCTCAATAACTCCAGATCTGCATCACCCTGGGGTAGAGATTAGCGATCTTTCAAGCGTTCTGTGTGATGAACAAACCTGATGGAAATGGGGTCCAGAGCTGACACCCCCCCCACCCCCAGGAACTATGTTGCTAATGAGAGAGAGAGAGATGAAGAACAGAGGTAGAGGCATCTGCTACAGATAAGAGAGAGAGAGACAGATGAGTTAAGTATTATGGCTTCTTCACTGATGGAAAGGTAAAAAATCTTTTGCTACGAGGACACTTCTTTGCTCTTTAACATTCTTGCTGAGACAGCAGGGAGTGGACTAGTTTGATGGACATGGACATATTGAGTTGATGGATGGCTGATATCCTGTCAGTGGGGATAAAAGACGGGTCTGGGGAGACACCCTCAGACACACCAGTGGACACTGGAAGAGTGTTGTGCACCCACAGGAAGGTGGGGGCCTGGAGGATCGGTTCAGGAGAATCGGTCCGGAGTACGGTGGATGAAGGCAGACCGGTGGGGACTTGTGTGTGTGTCCACCCTTGCCTGGGTGACCAGTTCATCACTGAAGAATGGTCTAGCCAGGAACGGAAGGGTCACAATTGGTGACCCCAACGGTACAACGGAACAAGAAGACGACGGAAGGTTTGCCTGCTGCAGCTGCTCATCTCTTGCTCGTTCTCTCTCTCCAACATTGCAACACAACAACAACTACCTCAGCACGAACTGAACTGAACTGAACTGAACTCTATATTCCCTTATGACTATTCTTTTACCCCTAGACTTTGATAGAGCTTGGTTTTGATTCTTATT
The DNA here is from genome assembly GCF_048418815.1 of Hemitrygon akajei. Lineage (NCBI taxonomy): Eukaryota > Metazoa > Chordata > Chondrichthyes > Myliobatiformes > Dasyatidae > Hemitrygon > Hemitrygon akajei. The sequence goes on along the minus strand of NC_133139.1, from coordinate 65,883,735 downwards.
CTTGCACTTCTGTATTTATCATTGCTAACCTGTTTGATATGTATATTTGCATTTTTGATACTGTTTTGCTTAGTTTACTAATAAACACTTTTAGTTACAGTACCACCAGACTCCAACATATCATTCCATTTCTGCTGGTCTGTTAACCCAGTTACGGGGTACATAACACAAGTAAAAGAGTTTCTCCTGATTCTATTTTGTAATGTGTCACCCCCTATCCGGAAAGTGTTCATTACTCTAAGTAATGAATACCATCCTCTCACACCTTCTCTATCCCCTTCATATTCTTCTATTTTGCAATGTGGGCCCTTCTCACCCTTCTAAACTATAATGAGTGAAATTCCATTCTGCTTAAATGTCTCTCAAACATCAACCCAGCCTAAGAATCAGCCTGGTAAACCTTCTCTGCAGTGCACACCAGTCGATTTGTGCACAAACTGCAACACAACAATATAAGATCATCTGGTCATGTTGATGTTGAGTAATTTGGCCTCTTCTTTTCAGGAAAAAGCTAGAAGCCAGAATTTGGGTTTCAGATGTCTGATGTGTCGGACACTCAGGATAGACCAGCAGGTTATTGCCTTTGGCCTTTGAACATCCCTCAGTGTTGATAGACAGGATTAAATCAACTGAATGATAGACCCCCTAGCTAATAAAGTTTGGAGAGACAGGGCTAGAGATGCTTTACTTGTGTTTAGGGTGACTGATGCATTTGCCTGTGTTGCTGAACCAAGAATGGATCCTGAGGGTGAGTGGGAAGAAGCCTTCAGGGCTGTTCAGAATCACCTCATCTGTCTATGCAGATCTAGCCCCAGAAGGAGTACTTCTGTCATCAAGTCCAAATGCCTTCTGAAAACCCAATGGCTCCTCCTTCTCTACCATATTTATTATTAGATTCACGATAGGAAACATGAGTTTCCCTTCATGATACAATGTTGGCTCTGCCTGGTCATGCTCAGATTATTGAAGTGCCTCCTGAATGAGACCTTAATGATGTGTCCCATCTTTTGGTGATACCATCACCTTACATTGTCTATGCGCCTGTCCCTGGTCATTGGGTTTGAGGGTAAGTGGCAGCAACCGTGTCAGTCCTGACACTGTTCTCACATAGCATGTACACAAGAAAATTTCCACCAGCAATCTCCGGCCAATGACCTGACAAGCTCTCCACTTTCAGTGTCACCATCGGCAGAGATCAACACCATGGACAGAGACCCTACCTGGGAACCTGGAACCCCACTCACTCACCAGGATCAACTGTAAAACAAAATACTGTAAAAATACTGTAAAACAAAATATAAAAGATAGAGTTAATTTGTTGTTACAAATCAACAAATATCATGATATACAGTCAGTAGTCACTTTATTAGACACACCCTGTAAACCTGTTCGTTAATGCAAATACCTAATCGGCCAATCATGTGGCAGCAATTCAATACATAAAAGCATGCAGACATGGTCAAGAGGTTCGGTTGTTTATCAGAATGGGGAAGAAATGTGATCTGGGTGACTTTGAATGTGGAATAATTGCTGGTGCCCTGATGGGGTGGCTTGTGTATCTCGGAACTGCTGATAGATACCCTAGGATTTTCACGCAGCACAGTAATTAGATAAGGGAATCTCAACTGAAGTTCCATGAAGGGCGCTAGAGATCATGATTAAAAAATAAACATCGTGGTTTGAACTTCGCGCAATACTCACAGTGGTGAGCAGTGATCAAGCAGCCCCTCCAGCAATCTCGTTCGAGGTCTCTCAGCCCAGTGTGGCATTGCGCAGTCGGACCATGTTTGTTTGCTTGAGTCCATTCTCAGTTCTTAATGCCATATAAAAGGTGATAAAAGGTGAGCGCTGTATTGCGCGAGCGGGAGGATGGGAAGCTTATAATTGGTGAGGGCTGTATTGCACGGAGGAGAGGATGGTAGGCTGATAAGGAGTGTGAAGTGTGTTATCCAAATATTGAATGAACTCACCCAATTTGGGCATCCCAAATTACCTCTCCCAACTTCCCCTTATGGGAGTGAACAAAGTCTGCCGGTGTAGTCTAAAATTGGAAGGAAATTGTGGCGACTTTTGAAGAGGAGGTGTGAGTTGGGAGAGGAGAATTCTAGGCCTAGCCCTACGAATAATTCTGATAAGGTTAATGATGAAGAATTACAATCTTCTAAATCATTTCACTGAAGCAACAACGGACACAAAAGTCCGTCTCTTTTAACAAAACGATTCGAGTCTATTTAAACAACAAATACACAAAGTACAAACATTTACAAAACAGTGAATACATTCAAATTAAAATATGATTATTACTGTCTAAAAAACAGTCAATTCCCTGGGGAGGGGGTACCACCGCTTTCGGAAATCCCCCACTGTACCATTGTGATCGTATGCTCCTTCTCCATGGTCAGCCGGACACGAACATATCCTCGGTAGAGGGGAGGCAGTAGGCACTGGTGGAGTTCTCGACTTTCCGCCGCCTAGACCCGTTATGGCCATCTTGGCCAGGCTCAGGAGTAAGCCCACCAGGTAAACCCCTCCCGTACTGGGGGCCCGCATACAAGGAGCGCGGGGCTGAAGTGCAAACAGAACCTGAGCAGCAGCCGCTTCAGATACTCAAACAGGGGCTGCAACCTCTCACACTCCACATAAGCCTGGTACACTGACTCCTCCCAGCCACAGAATGGACAGGTGGACGGGGTGTCAGTGAACCTGCTTAAAGACCTGTTGCACAGTACCGCCCAGTGCAACACCTTCCACTCCCCAGTGTACAGGGGAAGGACCCCTGCATAAAGAGGTTTCCACTGGGGACCTCTTTCGCTGACAGATTGTAAAACAGTTCACCAAGGTGAGTCCGATTGGCAGACAAAGGCAAGGAAGTGAAAGGTGTGCAGGAGCACAAGAAATGCTTCGGAGAGTGGCAGAAGAACACGGTGGACACCCCTGCAAGATGGTTCACATTGTGTGGGACCCTCTCCCATGTGGTGATCGGGTGGTGATGCAGCCAAAACCCCTTCAACACCCACTGTGATAGGATGGGGACCAGTCCCCCTAGAAGCTAGAGCACTCCCCTCCACTAGTGCAGGAACACCCTGTCTGGATGAGACTAGACTCCATTCTCAACAGCTCTCGGTAAAAGTGTGGCAGTTTTCTCAGAGTGACAGGGCTGATGCTGCCCACTGGAAGCCGCCTGTCCTCCTGCAGGCAGAGAAAGTGTGTCGTCTGGAGGATGGTCGCTATTCAGGTATATCTGCAGGGTACTGACGTGGAGAGCTGCCAGCCGGGGTGTGCACACGCACCAATGACCTCGGTGCTCGGGACCACAGCAGAGACCTAGAAGTCGTCCACCAGTCTCCGCTGGGTCCTGGAGGCAAAAACAGTCAGCGGGTCTAAAGTAATCAATGGGTTTTACATGGATTGGTGATCCATGTTGTCCTACGCCATTGTGCCTAGTCTGCAGCAAACAACTTACAAATATCGCTATGGCTCCCACAAAATTTGAAAGACGCTTAACTACAAATCACATCCATATGACATGAAAAGGTGCTGATTATTTTGAATGACTATTGGAATCTCAAAATAAATAGATGAAAGCTTTTGAAAATAAATTCACAGTCAGTAAATGGGTTCAAGAAGCAAATTATTTGGTAGCACGAAGACCAGTTCAATTGAGAATATTTTAAAAACTGTGTAAAAACCTAACCAAAGAGCACACAAATCCCCTGTTTCATTCAGAAATCCAGTGGCATCGTGGTGGAAGTGTTCTCAACAGGGTGCTTGAGCTGAAGGTTGTACTTGAGCTGAAGGTTGTTCAGGAGTACTTTCAAGAAAATCTAGTAGGCTAGATTTTGCTAAGTGTTTTGAAGATGAAGAAAGGTTGCAGAAACTAGCCTACATAACATACATTTTTCATCATATGAAAAAGTTGAACAAGGCCCTGGAGAAAATATTTTGACTTCAAGGAGCAAGAAATTTGGATTTAAAAGGAAACCAACTTTGGAAAAATCAAGCTGCAAAAGGAAAGCTTAAAATATTTCCACTGTTGCTTGAGAGTGAGGAAGGATCGTAAAGTCTCAAGTCTTATTGAAAATGACCTGGAAGAACTGTTGACAAAATTGAAGACTATTTTTCCTTCCTTTCAACACAAGTGTATGACTGGGAGAGGATCCATTTTCTAGATCTTCTGCTCAGCTTTGGAACTTGTCTTTGAGAGAAGAGGAAGAACTTTGTTAGATGCAGTCTGATCTTGCACTCAAGATGAGATTTACTGACCTGCCCTTGGACAACTTCTGGATTTCTGTGAAAAAAAATCCTGCCATTCATAAGAAAGCAATGAACATTTTGCTGCAGTTTCAACTTCTTACATGTGTGAGCAAGCTTTCTCTTGTTTAACAAGCATCAAGAGCAAGGATATAAATCGTCTCATTTCAGTTGAAGGTGGAATCCATGTGTGCTTATCTCAAGTTTGACCCAGCATTGAGAAATTTATTATTTTTGCCTTATGAGTTTGTAAAATTTATGAAAGAAAGAAACAGTAATTTTAAGAATGGTAAGCTAACCTTAACTATCTGTTTATTTCAAGAAAGCCTGGCTAAAACTTCATTCTCTGTTCAAAAGAGCACTGACAATTGTTTTTGGATGAATATATCTACAACTTACTGATCATGATAATGTACTGTGAGCTCTAGATATAATAATTTATATGCAGGGGCTCCTAGAGACCTGAAAATTATTTCAAGGGTTCCTCTAGGACAAAAATGTTGAGAAAGGCTGATCTAGAGTTTACAGAGAATGGAAAAAAAAGACCAAAAAAAAAGTAGTTCTGTGGGCAAAAACACCTTGTGAGGTCAGAGGAGAAAGGAGAAAGGCCTGACTGGTTCAAGCTGAAAGAAAGATAACAGTAACTCAAAGAACCACACATTACAACAGTGGTGTTCAGAAAAGGTTCTTTGAACACACAGCACATCAAACCTTGAAGCAGATGGTCTACAGCAGCAGAAGATGTTGGTGCATCTAATAGATATGCATAATAAAGAGACCATTAGTATGTCAGTGCTAACAAACCTGATTATGATTCTGAAAGGTGAGGTATGTGCAAGGAGATCTTGGTGTTCCCTCCCTATAATTATCTAAAGAGGATGCAAGTGCATATATTTACTTTGTAACATCAAGGATGTTCAGACATTTGGGACCTAGCCACATGGGTCATGTGCTGTTGGCTCTCAGTAGGAGTGTCTCTGTGTTTTGCCAGGTCACGAACAACAGCAGCTTCCATGTCAGGACTCTGCCCCATGTCGGGGTCCCGACAGGCTGGGCTAGTGATGAACACATAGTGGAACATAGAATAGAGAACAGGCACAGTACAGACCCTACAGCTCATGATGTTGTGCTAAACTTTTAACCTACTCTAAGATTAAGCTAACCCTTTCCTCCCACATAAGGCTTCATTCATCTTTCATCCATGTGCCTATCTAAGAGTCCTTCAAATGCCCCTAATGTATCCCCCTCTACCACCACCCCTGTTAGCGTGTTCCACACTCACACCACTCTCTGTATGAACAACTTATGTCCAAGATCGTGCTCCACCCCCCGCCAATACTTTTCCTTGAATCACATTAAATTATGCCATCTTGTATTAGCCATTGTTGCTCTGGGAGGAAGATGCTGGCTGTCTACTGTTTGCCTCATATCATCTTAGATACATCCATCAAGTCACTTACTTGGTTTCCTTAAGCTTCGACACCTCCTTGTTGCGCGAGTTGAAATAGCGTCTCAGTAAGTAGACAGTCGAAAATAAAATGACTGTATTGACCTGGAGAGAGAGAAAGAGAGAGTGCGAGAGTAAAGGGAGAAATTGCAAGAAAGAAATAGTGTGTGTGTTAGAGAGAGTGTGAGGGAATGATAGAGGGAAGAGTAAAAGAGGATGAGAGAGAAGAAGAGTGAGTTTCATGAGAAAGGCAGAGTGGATCCTTCAAATCCCACACTGAATTCACCCCTCCCATTTTCCATTCTCACTCACTGACACTCACACTTACTCCACAATGTTCGTTGGCTTTGCCCATGATAATCTCTCTTGCTTTATCTAAAATTCTCTTTGTCCCCCATGTCTCCCCCTCAAACTCTCCACTCATACACTTTAGAAAACCAACATTCCTCCAGTTGTGACTCAGGGATGCAATTTCCCACAGGATGTGGATGCATTGGGATGACTGGGAAACCCAGGAGAGGAATTAATGGGAATTGTTCACCCTTCACCACTAAGATGAGTCAGTGGGATCTGTGGGCTGGGAACTTCAGGCCAGAAGGTTGGGAAGCAGGACCCCAGTTTCTCTGCTTTCTTCTATCCGGCCCTGAATCAATGACCTGGTGCCCCTCAACCTGCCTATTCCTCCTCACTGCCCTTCTTAATTATGCCGACAGACACAACTAAACACAAGGCCTAGGCCCACCCCTACTCAGTGTTAAATAAAAAGACAATGAAGATGGTGGAAAGAGATACCACACTTTAACATAGTTTAACAACAGGAACTTGCTTTTAGATCAAAATCTCCCATCATCTCCAAAGTGTGAAGCATTTGACGAACTGTCCCAACACTTGGGGTAAAGTGGTATCTAATCTGCAAATGTGCCGATGTCTCAAAGGGATGAAAGCAACCATGAAGATCCCGTTATCACTGGGCCCAGTGCACACACGGCTCAGAGTGGGTCTGGGGGTGGGGGTGAAAATGATGGAGGAAACTACCTAGGATGATTCTAAGATAGGTGGCATTGTGGATAATGAAGTAGGTTTTCAAAGCTTGCAGAGAAATTTAGGCCAGTTAGAAGAGTGGGCTGAAAGATGGCAGATGGAGTTTAATGCTGATAAGTGTGAGGTGCTACATTTTGGTAGGAATAATCCAAACAGGACATACATGGTAAATGGTAGGGCATTGAAGAATGCAGTAGAAAAGAGTGATCTAGGAATAATGGTGCATAGTTCCCCAAAGGTGGAATCTCATGTGGCTAGGGTGGTGAAGAAAGCTTTTGGTATGCTGGCCTTTTTAAATCAGAGCATTGAGTATAGGAGTTGGGATGTAATATTAAAATTGTACAAGGCATTGGTAAGGCCGAATTTGGAGTATTGTGTACAGTTCTTGTCACCAAATTATAGGAAAGATGTCAACAAAATAGAGAGAGAACAGAAAAGATTTACTAGAATGTTACCTGGGTTTCAGCACCTAAGTTACAGAGAAAAGTTGAACAAGTTAGGTCTTTGTTCTTTGGAGCGTAGAAGGTTGAGGGAGGACTTGATTCAGGTATTTAAAATTATGAGGGGGATAGATAGAGTTGACGTGGATAGGCTTTTTCCATTGAGAGTAGGAGAGATTCAAACAAGAGGACACGAGTTGAGAGTTAGGGGGCAGAAGTTTAGGGGTAACACGAGGGGGAATTTCTTTACTTAGAGAGTGGTAGCTGTGTGGAACGAGCTTCCAGTAGAAGTGGTAGAGGCAGGTTCGGTATTGTCATTTAAAGTAAAATTGGATAGGTATATGGACAGGAAAGGAATGGAGGGTTATGGGCTGAGTGTGGGTCAGTGGGACTAGGTGAGAGTAAGCGTTCCACATGGACCAGAAGGGCCAAGATGGCCTGCTTCCGTGCTGTAATTGTTATATGATTATATGGTTATATGTGTAGGCTGGGTGCACCCTTTGCATTGGTCAGTGGCTGGAGTACTGGATAACACAGGGCTGGGGTTAATGGGGTCAGGGGCTCAGGGTTAGGAGTGAAAACAACAGATCAGAGGTCAAAGGCTAACCCCTAGGTCAGAGGTGCAATTCACACACACACACACACACACACACACACACACACACACACACACACACACACACACACACACCTGAGGGCCAGGTTCACTGATATTTCTTCAGTTATCAAATGTGCTGACCACGCTGAGTGTCAGACACATTAACATTGAGAGGACACGATGCTTCTCACAGTCCATGAGTGATTCGTGAGGGGTTGCTACACTGGACACAGCCCCACAGCAGAGGCACCACCCTTGACTGTGGTCCTTCCCCACTGAGCTTTTGCAGTGTCTGCACCGAGCTTCAGTGCATCCCCCAAGCTCGTCCTTCTCAACCCTGGGCACCGAGAGACTCCAGAGCACAGTGATATCTGGTGTCTGTGAACCCTGGGCATAGAGACACACCATGTAGACACACACAGGGGCCTGAAAGTGAAGCACACAACAAGAGAGAACCCTGGTCTGGAATGGTTGGTGTGTAGAGAGAAACAGGAAGCTTACCAGAATCACAAAACAGACCGGACCCTGGAAACTCCAGTTAAACCCCAACTCGTGCTTCAGCCAACAGCTGTGAAAATGGAAGAGTTTTGTCACTGGGTGGCAGTCAGTTTGTGAAATACATTGAGAATGTCAGCTGATCTACAGTGCAGGAGAGCAGCAGGCAATCTCTGCATGGCAAGATCCCAAAAAAGAGCAGTGCGTTGATGACCAATCATGCCATTGGTTAAAGGATGTTGGCCTGAATGTGAAGGAAAATGGCCTGTGCTCTTCTTTGATATAGTTTTGTTTGATAAGTTCTGTCCATCTGAAACTGCAGACAGGACTTGGCTCTGATTGCTCCTCCAGTGACAGCACAAGTGACAATGTGACTCCCCCTCAGCTCTAAACTGGAACCCAACCTCCGTCCAGAGTTGGGCATCTGCCATAAAATTGGGAGGGCAGAGCCACTTGAGAGGGATGGGGAGGGTCAGTACCCCGTCTCCCTCTCTGCCCCACCTGCAGAGACTAGGGTTGATAGTAACCAGGTCTCACAGCATCAGGCAGCTGGTGTTTCAACAGAAGCTTTGTTTGCCTCTCTCATTGTGGTCAATCCCAGAAGAAGATGAGGGAATTAGACGACTGTCTCCGCAATGTTCTGTGATGCTGTGATATCAGTCAGACTCACTTCTGCAGGTCCTTGGATGGAGGTCAGTGGGATATCAGGTCACTGCAAACTCTCCCCTGTGATCACAGGTCAACAGGCTGCAGAAGTGGGTGTTGGATCAGGGTTTAAAGAGCTGTGAACCTAGACTAGGGAAATGGGTTCCAGTCACGGTTGATTGGTAGACTTCTGTTGCCCCTGTGCCTTCTGAGGATTCTCCTCTGGCCCATGGCCAATCTCAGACCTCTCAGTGGTACAGTAGCTGAGATCAGTTGGGACAGGATCTGTCAGCGGTTGAAGCCAAACCCTCCCCAGTCCCTGCCATCATCATAGACAATACCCACAATAACCCTCACAAGTCTTTTCGTTTTTACAAGTTTCATGACAGCTGCCTACACCTCTCCATGCAATCACCACATGGGGAATATTTAATACAAAATTATCAAGGTTTCAGATGAAGCATAGCGGGTGAATTGTATGCTTTGTTCTCAGAGCTGGTACAGGACTCAGCTCACGTCCTGTGTGAGGGCAATGGTGCAGCCAATTGCGCCGCTGCCTCCAGGACCCGGGACAATCCTGACCTCAGTTGTTGTCCAAGTGGAGTTTGCATGTTCTCTCCATCACCACCTCAGGATTTCTCCGAGAGCTCCGGTTTGAACCCACATCCCAACAGTGTGTTATTGACAGTAAATTGCCCCTTGTTGTGGGTGGGTGGAGAAAGCATCAAAGGGGAGTTTATGGCAATTTATGGGAGGATAAGATTCAGGGGTAGAGGGAGATAGGGAGAGGGGCAATGGGACTGATGGGCTAAATCCACAGGAAACCAGCATGGACCAGATGGAAGGAAAGGCTCTTTCTGCATCAGTCGGTTGTATCCCTCTATCACATTCCCTTATCATTTAATACTCACATGGTCTCTGTTCCATAGCCTCCGTGATTTATTGCCGCTGAGATAATGACTATCACAGCAGGAACAGCATAAGCAGAAACGTACAGGTATCTTGGTTTGATGATATGTCTGCGAGTGTAATTGGTGACTGTCAGGTGACTGGATGTGATGAAAAGCTGCAAACTGTCCAGGAACATCCAGACGAAGACAACAAGGAAGAGGTAATGCAGACACCCGGCAATCAGGGCGCACAGAACCTAAAGAAAGAGGCAACACAGTGGATAGTGAGCAGCTCGGGGCAAAAGCAGAGGGCAGTCAGAGACAGGGACGCAGGCAGGAACATGCAGAGACACACAGACGGTTATAGACAAGTGGAAAGAAACAGAGAGAGATAACCACAGCTAAAGATATTCACACAGACACAGTGAAAAACACAGAGTCAGAAATGGACTGACCTTGGAACTGGAATACAGAGCGAAACACAACGTTTTCCAGCTCCCCCTTACGTCTTCTCTTCTCCTCACCTGCCCATCACTTCCCTCTAGTTCCCATCCTTCCACTTCCCCCAAGCTCCATGATCCTGTTCGATCAGATTCCTTTTCCTTCTGCCCTTTAACATTTTCACCTATCACCTCCCAGCTGCTGTATTCGTACCTGACACTCCCCACCACCCACACTCCTTCCCCGTCACCTCATCTCACCTATCACCTCCCAGCTGCTGTATTCGTACCCCACACTCCCCAGCACCCACACTCCTTCCCCGTCACCTCATCTCACCTATCACCTCCCAGCTGCTGTATTCCTTCCCCCTCCTCTCCCTCTGATTCTGACTTCTGCCCCCTTCCTTTCCAATCCTGATGAAGGGTCTCAGCCTGAAATCTCAACTGTTTATTCCCTCCATAGATGCTGCCTGACCCGCTGAGTTTCTCCAGTGTTTTGTGTGTGTAACTCAGAGATACTAACACAGAGACACTGAAATAAACCAGTACACCAACACATGTACACAATGGAAGAGATAATGTGCAAACATATAAAGAACACGGTGGTGATACACACCAAAGATTTATTAATGAGTAGTAATTCAGTGATACAATTAGAATAATACACAAAGGAGATGGAGGAACTCCAAGGGTCAGTAGGTATCTATGAAGGGACATGGACATTAGACATTTCACATTGCCTGACCTCCTCTGTTCCTCCAGCTCCTTTGTGATTTGCTCCAGGTTTCCAGTGTTTACAAACTCTTGTGAGTCCATAAACTTAGAACAACTTTGGTACTTTTTACAAAATATCTTGTTGCAGCTCCAGATCTGCAAAGTGTGCTGATGTCACTCATTCTCCAGTGACCGGGAAACTCAGTGACACGGTTAATCCACTGCACCCCAGGGTGAATGTGAATGGGGAGGTTTGGAGTGTCCCATGAGGTCATTGGGCAGGAGGGCAGAGGGAGGGAAAGGGCAACGTTCTGTGGTGACAAGACCGTGGGGAAGGGGAGGGTCTCCAATGCTCGGAGGCTTTGGCCACTATTGCAATGAGGATCTGATTAAAGGGAAGGCACACTGGTCATGATGAGTCAACGGAAGGAGAGGACACCAGAGGAGAGTGGTGGGAGAGCATGGACTGAGATCCCACCACTCCCACATTAAGTCTTGCTTTGCTGCAGAATTTGACTAACTGCACATTCAGAAGACATCTGAGAATTAGAGGTGGTAATTTGGATTTCTTACCGGCTGTTTAATCCGTATTCCGATCAGAAAGATGAACTGTGCCAGGAAGAGGGTGATACTTAGGTGCTTGTGGAGATTGGTGTTAGCATTCTGGATGGATTTGCAGTTGACAAATACGGCGATGGAGGCAGCAAGGCAGAGCAGGGAGATGATGAGGCCCATGTAGGTGATCACCTCCCAGTGCCTGTCGTCAATCTGCAAGCACAAAGTGGGGAACCACGCTCAGTAATCGGCTGTGATAGAGTCTCCAGGGACAGCATTAGACAGAGTTACTGCAAGTTCACACTCATGGGATGTCCAGCCCCTACAGTCCTGTGTCAGTGATTCTGTTCCACACATGGCTCCTCCATCTTCTCTTTATACAACCCATCAATACACCCCTCCACCACTTATCACTAGATCCTGACAATCTAGGATCTCCGATTCTGATCCCTTAATCTCTAAGCTTAAAGCAAGATTCGCTTAATTTGTCATATGTAAACATCAGTACATATTGTGAAATGTGTTATTTTATGTTGATAAACAACCCAGACCGAGGATCGTGCTGGGAGCAGCTGACAAATGCTGCCACTCTTCCAGCACTAATTTAGCATGTCCACAACTCACTAACCCGAACCCAAACGTATGTCATCGGAACGTGGGAGGTAATCGTAGCACCTGGAGGCAACTCTCGCGGTCACGGTGAGAAAGTACAAACCCCTTACAGGCAGTGGTGGGAATCAAACCATAACTGGTGATCACTGGTGGTACAAAGCGATTGTGCTCACCACTACACTACCGTGTTGCCCACATCTGATACCGTACTGTATCCCTGGCACAACTAATAAAGGCAGGAAGGCTACAGTGCCACCCATAACTAATACCGTACCATAACCTTGGCACGTCTAACAAAGGTAGGAGCAATAATTGATCTGCTGGAGGAACTCAGCGGGTCAGGCAGCATCGGTGGTCCTTGAATTATCTGTAATAAGGGTAGGAATTACAGCATGGATGGTGAGGACCTGGTGTGTGGAGGAACAGTGTGTACAAGTCAATGTATTCCCAAAGGTGGAAATAAAGGTCGCTAAGGCAGTAAAGAAAGCATGGGTTAATTCCCAGCATTAGTCAAGGAATAAAATATAAGTACAGTACAGACAGGAAATGGTAAAACTTTAAGCAACATTGTGTAGACCACAGCTAGAGTGCTGCTGAGTGAGCTTCTGGACTTGTTCTCTGAAACTGAGGCTACGTAATTTCCTGAGAAATGGTGACAGAGCGACTCCTCCTCTTACAAGCCCCTTACCAACATTTGGCAGTTATCCTGTCTTCCTCCGCACTTGGGAAACTGTCATGAAATGTCGAAATGCAGTCGCAGAGGTTGAGCGGGTGGGGTAAGGAATTTGAAGGGATTTGTGGAAGGATTATTTTCACCCATTGGGACACACTGCCTTGAGGGGGTGGCAGAGGCAGGTGCATCACCAAATTTCAGCGACATCTAGACGAGGATTTGTATCACCAGTATATAGAAAGCTACCGAACAAATTTTAATGTAGGTGACCCTTGACGATCAGCATGGAGAATGTGGGCTGAAGGGTCTGTTTCTGTGTTTGTGTCTCTCTCACTCTGACTCTCTTCATTCACCCCTTTTCATCTGACTACAGATTTTTCTATTGAATGATTTCTTACCTCAATCTGAACTGGAGCCATTAAAACAGCAAAGCTTGTCAGATGGTTACACTGGCAGATTACATGGGTCTGATTGGAATGGATCCGTTCACAACCATCAGATAACCAGACACTTCTCTCTTTGGTATTACTCCAATAGACACATTCTGGCTCTTCGCCATCTTCCTTTTCCTGTAATTCCGTTTCCCGTAATTCCTTTTCCAATAATTTGGGACAAATTATTTTAACAATTATCGAAAGCATTCTAATAACAGGTTAAATATTCATACATCCCAAAGTAGTACAAAGGCCGAAGTTGTTAGGTACACCCCAATCCCATAGATACAGCAAACAGAATGATCTCCTGTAGGTGGGAAACAAGTCACAGAACTGCATTTAAACAAAAGAGGGAATATCATTCTAACCAATCCCATGACCCTGTTCCATCAAACAGCCACGGGGCAGGAGACACTGGTTAGAAACAGAGCGAAGCTCCATGTACATTATCCCATGATTTCGACTTGGGGAGGGGGAGACAAGGTAAATGGAAAATGAAACTCCCAGAATATCCCATCAAAATTGTGAAGTGCAGGTAATAAAATTAGAAAAGATTACCTTTATTTACCACATGAACTTCAAACCTTTGAAACATACAGTGAAATAAGTGCATCATTTGTATCAAAAACCAACACAGTCTTTGATAAAACCCATGTGGTCACAAAGAGAAAGAACAAGCTACTTATAGATACTGGTGGGAATTGAACCCCTGTCTTATTGCTGGCACTGTAAAGTGTTATGTCAACCACTCTGCTACTGTGCAAACTTGATGGCTGAATGGGTAATTACAATGCAGTAATGGGTATTTTCCTTTCAATGAAATGGTGGTTGTACTTTGTAACCAGTTACTCAATGACCTGAGAAATGACAGCAAGGGACTCCTCCTTTGATGTGTCTCACCACCAGTCTCTAAACATGCCCCCATCTCTCTCAGGTGAGGGATCTCCACTTCCTTTATCAGGCCCCATTGTACTGTCCCTGAGTAATGGTGACTGGAACGGTCACCATAAACTGACCTGAAATGGCCCAAACCCAGTTTCCATGGAAATGTTATACCTAAACCCAGGATCTGTGCCTGTTCAGCCTCCCATTTTTAGCAGGAAGTTCATTTTTAATTGGGGATCATCACAGATCGTATCTACAAACCTGGTTGAGTTTCAGAGTCAAATTGAACTTTTCCTTCAGATTAGAGCTGATGGCCTTGTTGCTGATGGTGGCGGCTATCACCTTGGAGTTTAATGACACATTGTTCTGAGATGGACGGCTGCCTTTAATCTCTTGGTTCAGCAGGGATTCCAAGTCTTTGAATACAATTAAGGAAAAGGCCTGAAACTCTGTGGAGATAATAGATCAGCCTTTGGTGAATGTGGAGAGACATCACAGAAACACTCCAGCAGCTGGATATAAAGGCAGGTCAACACAAAACATGTCCATTGCAGTAGCACTTTGTAAGTCTTTTGAGTATTAAAATCAGCTGTCAATGGGGATGGACAAGGAGACCATCATGTGGGTTGCCCTATCGTGGAAAGTTAATTTGTGTTGATTAAGCTACACTCTTCCGGATAAATGGGAGTCTATCACATTCCTAACCTGTGTCTTGTGGATGATTCAAAATCTGGAGGTCCACAGAAAATGGTGCGTTTCTGGGAAAGATAAGACCATAAGACAAAGGTGCAGAATTAGGCCAATTTGTTGTATAGTCAAGATAGTTATGGGAGTCAGACCTTTTCCCACCCTGCCCACTGCAAGAATGCCATTCCCTATTCCCAGTTCCTCCGTCTCTGCCGCATCTGCTTCCAGAATGAGGCTTTCCATTCCAGGACTTCTCAAATGTTCTCTTTCTTTCAGGATCGTGGTTTCCCTTCTGCTGTCATCAAAGATGCCCTCACCCGCATCTCCTCCACTTCCCACACTTCAGCCCTTAACCCATCCTCCCGTCACCACAACAGGGACAGGGTTCCCCTTGTCCTCACCTACCACTCCACCAGCCTCTGGATCCAACACATTATCCTCCGCAACTTCCGCCACCTTCAACAGGACCCCACCACCAAGCACATCTGTCCCTCCCTACCCCTCTCAGCTTTTTGCAGGGATCATTCCCTCTGCAACTACCTGATCCACACGTCCCTCCCCATAGAACTCCCACCTGGCACTTATTCCTGCAAGCGCAAATGCTACACCTGTCCCCACACCTCCCCCCTTACCACCATTCCGGGCCCCAGACAGTCCTTCCAAGTGAGGCAACACTTCACCTGCGAGTCTGCTGGAGTCATCTATTGCATCCGGTGCTCCCGGTGCGGCCTCCTCTACATCGGCGAGACCAGACACAGATTGGGGGACCACTTCGTCAAGCACCTACGCTCCATCTGTCACAATAGACAGGACCTCCCGGTTGCCACCCACTTCAAATCTGCCTCTCATTCCCATCTAAATATGTCCATACATGGCCTCCTCTACTGCCATGATGAGGCCAAACTCAGGTTGGAGGAGCAACACCTCATCTACCGTCTGGGTAGACTCCAGCCTGGTGGTATGAACACTGAATTCTCCAATTTCCGGTAATTCCCTCCCCCTCCATCTATCCCAGGTCCCTCTCTGCCTCTCTGCCCTTTCAACTTTCTGCTTCTTTATCTCTACAGTTCTTTCATGCTTATCCCCTCCCCCTCCCCCCTTTATCGTTCCTCTGATTGGTTTTCCACCTGGTGCCTCTAGGCCCTACCCCCTCCCCATCTCTATTACTGGGCTTCGGCCCACTCTTCCCCCCCATTCATGATGAAGGGTCTCAGCCCGAAACGTTGGCTACTCTTTTCTCATGGATGCTGCCTGACCTGCTGAGTTCTACCAGCGTTGTGTACGTATTCTTTGATCCACAGCATCTGCAGTTGTATTTTTGTGGGTTTCTTTCCTTGCAAAAGGCTTCTAGTTCTGTGAGATTCTTAGGCCATTTTACATACACTGTTCTTTTGACGTCTATCCACAGATTTTCGATGATGTTTAGGTCGGGGGAGCATGATGGTTATGACAAAACCTTCAGCTTGCACCTCTTGAGGTAGTCCATTGTGGATTTTGAGGTGTGTTTAGGATCATTATGCGGTTGTAGAATCCATCCTCTTTTTACAGACGGTGTGATATTTGCTGGTTTTTAATTGAATTCATTCTTCCCTCTACCAGTGAAATCCTCCCCGTGCCACTGGCTGCAGCACAAGCCCAAAGCATGATCGATCCACCCCCGTGTTTAACAGTTGGAGAGGTGTTCTTTTCATGAAATTCTGCATCCTTTTTTCTCCAAACATACCTTTGTTCATTGCGGCCAAAAAGTTCTACTTTAACTTCATCAGTCCACAGGACTTATTTCCAAAATGCATCAGGCTTGTTTAGATGTTCCTTTGCAAACTTCTGACACTGAATTTTGAGGGGTGAGGACACAGGGAAGGTTTCCTTCTGATGACTCTTCCATGAAGGTCATACTTGTACAGGTGTCACTGCTCAGTAATACAGTGTACCACCACTCAAGATTCTGCTAAATCTTCCTGAAGGTCTTTTGCTGTCAAACGGGGGTTTTGATTTGACTTTCTAGCAATTCTCCGAGCAGTTCTTTCAGAAAGTTTTCTTGGTCTTCCAGACCTCAACTTGACCTCCACTGCTCCTGTTAACTACCATTTCTTAATTACATTACGAATTGAGAAAACAGCTACCTGAAAACTCTTTGCTATCTTTTTATAGACTTCTCCTGCTTTGTGGGCATCATTTATTTTAATTTTCAGAGTGCTAGGCTGCTGCTTAGAGGAGCCCATGGCTGCTGAATGTTGGGACGAGGTTTGAGGAGTCAGGGTATTTATAAAGCTTTGAAATTTGCCTCATCTGGCCTTTCCTAATGATGACTGTGAACAACCCTAACAAGCTAATTAAGGTCTGAGACCTAGGTAAAAGTTATCTGAGAGCTCAAATCTTTTGAGGTGCCCAAACTTTTGAAGGGTGCTCCTTTCCTTTTTATCACTCCAAAAATTAATACAAAACAAAGATAATACACTAATCTTGATTAAAATGTTGAAAATTAACTTTATGCCTTTAGGAGATCAGTTCATCTTCTACTCACTTCTATTCACAGTAACAGAAATTTTGACCGGGGTGCCCAAACTTTTGCATTCCACTGTATCTCACTCCTGTACACCTCTTCATCTTCATCTGAAATTCTGTCAATAATAGTTGTGTTGTCAGCAAATTTATAGATAGAATTTGAGCTGTGCCTAGCCACACAGTCATGGGTGTAGAGAGCGTAGAGCAGTGGGTAAGCACGCATCCCTGAGGTGCACCAGTCTTGATTATCAGCAAGGAGGAGGTTATTTCCAATCTGCACTGACTGTGGTCTCCCAATGAGGAAGTCAAGGATCCAGTTGCAGAGAGAGGTACAAAAGCCCAGGTTTTGGAGACTGTTGATCAGAATTAAAGGTATGATTGTGTTGAACGCTGAGCTGGGATCAATAAACAGCAGCCTGACGTAAGTGTTGCTGTTATTCAGGTGATCCAAGGCCGATTGGAGAGCCAGTGAGATTGCATCCTATTGTCTGTGGCAAATTAATTCAACAGATTCTCCACCCTCTGGCTAAATATATTCCTCCTAATCTCCATTCTGAAGGGATGTCCTTCTATTCTGAGGCTGTGCTCTGTGTGCAAGACACTCCCACAACAGAAAGCATCCTCTCCACATCCACACTTTCTAGGCCTTTGAATATTCGATATGTTTCAGTGAGATCTGCTCTCAGTCTTCTAAATTTCAGTGAATACAGGCCCAGGGCTATCAAACTGCCTCATATGTTAACCCTTTCATTCCCACATTCATTTTATTGAATCTCATGTTGACCTACTCCATGATCAGATGAGCAGATATCTTGAATTTAGCAAATATCTGTCAGTCTGCATACTGAATTGTCTTAGATTAATACAGAGTTTTATACCATAAATTTGATCTTAATGTTGATTACACATAGATTAAAATCAATGGCCAAACACTGCTCATTCTAAACGACGTTTGATTTCTACTCAAGGCAGAATTGTCTTCACCGAGGTTTACACAATAAGATCAAACACAGCAGCATATTTTGATGTAGTGGAACACAGACTGATCCCACAGAGTAATAGTTCAGTCAACAACCTGGACAAGGTAGAACATCCCCTGTGAATGAGTCTGTAAATCACTGGCCAAACTCATTCTTATACCGTGTACACAAGCATGGGAAAGAGACAGAAAACTTACCAGTGTTATTTTCTCCAGCAATGGTTTTCCAGTTCATCTCAAAGGAATTATTCTGAGTTTCCAATTTCACCAGTTGGTCTCCACTTGCATTGTTCCTTTCAGGCACCTTGACCGTAAGAACTATGAGGAAAGTTAAAATAAGGTGAAGCATTCAGAGGCAAAAGGGATGTCCTCATTTTTTTTTCTTCCCTCTCTCCCTCTCTACCTCTACCTCTATGAACAATAATTCTCTGCAAGGTCTTGTTCAGGCTTTCTGAGAATCCCATCTGATGGATACAATTTGGGCTTTCTTAGGCTGAGTTAGCTTATTGGAGTAAGAAAGCAATTAGACTCAAGTTCCCACAGAACTGAGAGAAAATACTCATGCATGTTCTTCACCCTCTGGGGGCACTGATCAAAAGCAGGTAAAATGATAAATTCTGGCTCAAATATGTTAGTTCACCAGGTCTAATATCTTACCAACACTTCTTATCCTTGGCACAGACAGTGATCTTGACTCCTTACCAGAGATAGTGAGGATTCCTGTTCCCATATCACAAGCACAGAATCTACACTGAAGTTTCATGATTTTAGTCTTTTTCTCAACATCAAAACATCCTTCTAGATGTTATTTTTGATGTATGGTGGAACCTCTATAAAGGATAATTGAACTACCTTGTATTTGGTTACCATGCTTAGAGGGAGCGAAGAGAAGATAGAGCAGGAAGATGCAGTCGATAAGGAACATCAGATCCATTGACACACCAGAGAATGTGGCATTGTTCTTCTTTAGCAGTGAAGGGTGAGGCATAATTTGATAAAAATCTTCAGAATTGGCAATGGTTTGGGCAGAGTTAATGAAGAGAATGGTCTTCCATTGAAGAAGGGTGGAGAACCAAAAGCCAGAGATTTAAAGGTTATTGATTATTGTTGAACCAGGGGTGCCAGGAGAGACAGCCTTTCCACACAGTGAGTGGTCTCAGAACCCACTGCATGGATGGGAAGTGGAACTGTTTCATCATGAGCTTTCAAATAGGAGAACACATGGAGTGTTGGAGAGAAAATAATTATATGGCTATCAAGAAACAGGGGATGAGCAGACTGTAATGTCCCTGGGTTCAATGGGTAGAATGGCCTTCTGCACAACGTTTCTATGATACTACACTGTGGGTGAATACTTTGGAGTAGTTTGTTTGCAGACAGTGAGGTCACAAGTAAATTAAATAGCTCATTATATAATGTGAATGAGGGTTTGTGGATAATCTTGTCCGGGACCTTTGGTAGAATTCTCCTGGTCTTCTATGATATAGTGTCCTGTATTCTCACCAACTGAGCAAATGACAGAATGTCCCATACAAAATGAGGCACCTTTGACAGGGTGGCACCCTCTCAGATCTGCACTGGATGGGAGCCTGGACATTGTGAGCAACAGGCAGCAGTGAGGGTGAGGGTAACATGTGCAACACATGAGAGTGGACACTCACAATCAGTGATGTGGCATCTTTCAGCACAGCCTTCCAAAGCAAATCAGAAATAAAAGCTGGAAATGTTGGTAAATTCAGCAGGTCAGGCAGAAACATTAGAATGAAAAATGGTTAACCTCTTCAGCATGAAACATTAACTATTTATCTTTCCAGAAATGCAGCCTGAACTACCGACTACTTCGAGCATTTTTCTTTCTTCCACATTTCCTCTAGCTTGGTTGATTTTTAAGCGTTCGAAATATTAAACAAAGGTTTCTATCAAGAGCCAACATGTAATCATTTTCAAAACCAGCTAATTATTGAGAAAGTAATCACCACATTTCCTTTCCTTAACTTGAAACTAGTTTTGCAGACCCAATAACTAGCTTTGAGGACCTTTGCCCCAGTGGTCAATGTTTTCAGTGTCCAATACTTTACCAAAAGAGTTTGTTTCTATGGTCTCTGCCTTTGAACTGGGTAGTTTCAGGGCAATCGCCATTGCCATGTTCTCCAAGAGGTCCACTGTGGCCGTTGCCATCTCCAGCCTTTGAGTGGTCTGCATGCTATCCAGCCGCGAACTATTAAGAACATCGTTTACAAATGCTGTTATATCCTAGAGATGAAAATGAACACCTCATCAATTGAGAACCAAAATACTACAGATGTTGAATGTCTGGGAAAAAAATGGAACATGCTGGTTTTCTAATGAAGGATCATTGAGCAAGAACATTAATCCTGTTTCCCTCTCCACAAATGCTGGCTGACCTGCAGAGTCCAGCAATTTCCATTTGCTCTTCCCCCAGTTCTGTGGAAGGGTGACTGACACAAAATGTTGACTGGTTTCTCTTTCCATCGATACTGCCAGACTGGCTGAGTTTATCCAGCTTTTTTTAAACTTTGCTAGGGGCTAGCGGTGGAAAGAGTGAGAAGCTTCACGCCCCTGGGTGTCGACATCTTAGAGATTCTATTCTGGGCCCAACACATTAATGTGATCATGAAGGCACATTGGTAGCTATGCTTCATCAGGAGTTTGAGAGATTTGCTATGACACCAAACCTTCCAGCAGTTATATGCAATGAATTCTGCCAGATTCCAGTACTGCGTGGAATTGAGGCTCTAAAAACAGGATTGAACGAGACTGAAAAGGGTTGTCCACTCTGCCAGACCTATCATGGGTACAACCCTTCCCACCATTGAGGACATCTTCAAAAGGTAGTGCCTGAAGAATGCAGCATCCATCACTCAGGACCATCACCACCAGGACAAGCTCTCTTCTCATAACTACCATCAAGGAGATAGAGAAGCCTAAAGATGCACACTCAGCATTTCAGGAACAGCTTCTTTCACCACCATCAGATTTCTGAATGGTCCATGATCCTCACTATTCCACTTTTGCACTATTTGTTTATAATAATTTAAAAGTTCAAAGTACATTTAATATCAAAGAATATATAATATATACAACCTTAAAATTAATTTCCTTACAGGTAGCCACAAAACAAAGAAATCCAATAGAGCCCATTAAAAATGAAGACTGTCAAATTATTATAATAATTAGTTATGTTTTGTACTGTATAACTCCTCAAAACAACAGATTTCATGACATGTCAGTGATTCTGTGATTCTCAACACTGAACTGACTCCACATCCAAAAGAATCTCTTTCAAGGACCCTACTACTCAGTATTATTTATTTACATTTTTCATTATTTACATAATTTATTCTCTTTAACATGTTGGTAATTTGTCACACTTTGGTATTTGTGGTTCTTAATAACTTCTATTGTATTTCTTTATTTTCCAGTGATTGTTTTCAAGGAAATGAATCTCAGTGTTGTATATGGTGATGTATATGTTCTTTGATAATAAACTTACTTTGAAAATTGGCAGTTCTATTAGTTTTCCATGACTGTTTATTTTCTTGGGGCTATTGAAAGTTCACTTCTTTATGGAAAGATTTGTATCCCTTCCTGTTTTTATTCCTACTGCACTAATTGTTGAATCTTTCTCCACCTACATTCTTTTTCACTCTCATTTCTATTACAACTCCCCTTTCCTCTCCCTTCACTTCACATCTTTGATTTCCTCTTTTTCTCCATCGTCTTCTGTTCCCTTGCTCCCACTTTCTCAACCCTTTCTCTTTTTCTACCTGTTTTGGACTCCCTTTGCCTCCTCCATCATTCTTTGGTAACTATCCCAGTACAGACAATGTGTGGGCAAGAGCAATGTTGTGTTGTGAATTTCCTATGAATCAATGAGAAAGGTGCTGTAAGAACATTCCACCATTCCGTAACACCCATGTAACCTAACTCCATCTGGTGATCTTCCCCCATCCCGTTACTACCTCCAGTTAACAAAACCCATCCCTCGTGGGTCTAGAATCCACCTTTGACCCAACATTGATGGGTCACTGAGGAGTGTTCTGCGTTTCCACCATCATCTGAGTGTACAAGTCTTTTCAAGTTTCACTCCTGAAAGGCATGGCTCTAACTTTCAGATTCTGCCCTCTTGTTCTGCTCTCCCTACCCCGACCACACTCCATACTCCCTCCATTCACATCTACTCCTCTCCAGCTCTGTTTTCCATAATACATAGATCATAGCACAGTACAGCACAGGAACAGGCCATTCAGCCCACAATATCTGTGCTGAACATGATGCCAAATTAAAACCATTTCTCTTCTATCTCCACATGATCTATATCCCTCCATTCCCTGAAATGTCATGTGTTTATTGAATAGTGTCTTAAACACCACTATTCGCACCATTACCTCTGGCAGCCTGTTCCTGACATCCAACACTCTGTGTAAAAACCTGTCCCACACATCTGTTTTAAACTTCCCCACTCTCACCTTAAATGCTTGTCCTACAGTATTTGGTGTTTCTACCCTGGAAGAAAGTATCTGTTCAACTTCCTTCCCAACTTTCTTCCAAATACATCTGGTCCATTGTTACTGATGTTTCTGGATGTTAAAAGACCTTTACATATCTTCTGTGCTCTCTACTCCAAGGAAGCTAACTTTAACAATCATTCCTCAGTCAAAATCCTCCTGACTATATCCTTGTAAATATTCTCTTTACTCTCTCCACCTCAGGGACACACCACTTTTACCCCAGGATAAAATTGTTGGGCGTCTAATTCCTTACCTTGGTATCGTTTGTCCCACTGAAATTCTGACAGATTTTACCACGGTAGCAATCAGCTAACTTCAGCATATCTGCAGAGTTTAACTGGGCAGAGGAAGAAGACAACAGTTAAATATAATGCAACAACCAAACAGAGAAATAATCAAGAGTAACAAGCAATCCGAAAAAAAAGTCTGAAAATGAAGCCTCTAAAACTCCTTGGCTTCACAGGTGAATCTAACACAACTTCCGATGGCAACTTTCACTGGAGGTCACGGGGTCAATAAAAAGACACTTCTGTGCAAGGAAAAGCAGAAAGGAATGGCCTAAAATATCCTTTATAAGGTCCAGCAGAACTGTGGTACAGATCTTGGCCAAACAATCCATAGGCATGGACCAACAATCAGCTGATCAAGTTGAAATTCAGTCATAAATTCAGATATCATGGAAACAGACCCTTCAGCCCACTGAGTGGATGCTGACCCTCAAACTCCCATTGATGCTAATGTTAAACTCATTCCTTTATATTTTCTTTACATTATGATAGAGACATTTAAGAGGTTCTTAGATAAGAACAGGAACGTGCAGAGAATCAGGGCTATGGACATTGTGTAGGCAGAACAGATTAGTTTAGTTTGGTGTTTAATAAGTTCAGCACAACATTGCAGGGTGAAGGGCCTGTTGCTCTGCCATACTGTTCCACTTTCCAGATCCAACAATATTCCCTACATGCTACCCTTCAACAACGCACTAGGGGCAATTTATAGCTGGTAATTAATGTACCAAATTGCACATCTTTGGGATGTGGGAGAAAACTGGAGCTCCTGGGAGAGTCCACAGGGTCAGAGAGCAATTGTGCAAACTCCACACAGACAGTGCTGAAGATCTGAATTGAACCCAGGACACCAGGTGTATAAGGCAGGAACTATATCAGCTGCTGCACTGTGCTGTCTCGCTGTTCCAAGCTTACACTGGTGTCACTTCCCCATCGTTCCTAAACTACAGTGACGACTGCATTGGTGCTGCTTCCTGGACCCATGACTAGCTTTACCTCCAACTTCCAACCTGCCTTCAAATTTACCTGGTCCATTTCTGACACTTTCCTCCCCTTTCTTGATCTCGCTGTCCTTATCTCTGGAGACAGTTTATCCACTGATGTCTATTACAAACCTCTGACTCTCATAGCTACCTTGCCCATAACTCTTCCCACCCTGTTACCTTTAAAAATACCATTCCCTTCTCTCAATTCCTCAGTCCACCGCATCCGCTCTCAGGATGAGGCTTTTCATTCCAGAATGAAACAGATATCCGCCTTTTTCAAAGAAAGGGTCTTCCCTTCCTCCACTATCAATTCGTCCCTCAACCACGTGTCTGTCCTCACCCCATCCTTCCGCCACCCGACTGAGGATAGGGCTCCTTATGTCCTTAACTACCACCCCACCAGCCTCTGCATCCAGCACATAATTCTCAGTAAATTCTGCCAACTCCAGTGGGGTTACACCATCAAGCACATCTTTCCCTTCCCCCCCACTTTCTGCTGTCCGTGGGGGTCACTCCTTATGTGACTCCCTTGTCCATTTGTCTGTCCCTCCTCCCTCACTACCATCCAGGGCCCCAAACAGTCCTTCCAGGTGAGGCGACACTTCACCCGTGAGCCGGCTGGGGTCATCTACTGTATCTGGTGCTTCCAGTGTGGCCTCTTGTGGGACCCGATGTAGATTGGGGGTCTGCTTCGCCAAGCATCTATGCTCCGTTTGCCAGTAAAAGAGGGATCTCCCAGTGGCTACTTTCCATTTTAATTCCACTTCCCGTTCCCAATCCGACATGTCCATCCATGGCCCTCTCTACTGATGTGATGAGGCCACACTCAGGTTGAAGGTTATATTCCATCTGGGTAGCATCCAACATTGATTTCTTAAACTTCAGGTAATGACCCCCCCCCCCCCACTCCACCTTCTCTATTTCCCATTCTGATTTCCCTCTCTCATCTTTTCTCCTTGCCTGGTCGTCACCTCCCTCCAGTGCACCTTCTCCTTTTCTTTCTTCCATGGCCTTCTATCCTCTCCTATTAGATTCCCCCTTCTCCAGGCCGGTATCTCTTTCATCAATCAACTTCCCAACTCTTTAATTCACCTCTCCACTTCAGCTTGGGTTTTTCATTCCCCACCCCCCACTCTCTTACTCTGACTCCTCATCTTTTTTCTCCAGTCCTGCTGAAGGGTTTCAGCCCAAAACGTCAACTGTACTCTTTTCCATAGATACTGCCTGACCTGCTGAGCTCCTCCAGCATTTTGTGTGTGTTGCTTGGATTTCTAGCATCTGCAGATCTTTTTCTTGTTTGTGATCAGAATAAAAAGGAATGAGTCTTGGATTAGTACAAATCGAGATGAGCAACGGATGTTTGCCAAGCAACCAGCATCCACATCTAGAGAGTATCCTGAGCACTCTCAACTTGCTCTAATGCAAAATCAGCAAGCTGGAATTACACAGAATATTCTCACAAAGAGTGAGGAACAGTGTTTAATCTGGTGGGTGAAAAGAAGACATGAATGTAGAAGAGGGTGAAGGGCAGACACAGGAAGAATGATACATCTAGTGAGGACTGCAAACAATGGAAAACATTCCAACATATCTACATTCGGGGATAATGGAAGTTAAGTTTGCGCCTTGGAGAAATGGAGTGAGTTCTCATACCTGCTGGGCGTTTGCTGAATAATCCAAGTTGCACTGCGACGGCGTAGAGTTCTGCTTCTCAGAGACAGGACAGGAAAGTGGATCCACTGGAATGAAGGTGGCATTTTAGAGATCAGTGCGTCTACCTGCCAACTCTACCCCCACCTTCCTGCTGTTTACCGATCAGACAGGGAAGCGCTGACCTCTGTAACTCCAAGCTGGTGTACTCCCACAACGAGCAGCATCAGACCCGGACACACAGGACTGTGACTCGACGCCACATCTTCCTGACCTCAAGAACAACTGTGGATGCCTCATCCAATCCCACACTCACTGGCACCCAAAGGAACCGATACCATGGTTGGCACTGTACTTGTAATGTTGGCACAAGCCACACTAATGTGGAAATGTTGATATGGGCCTCATTGCTGGTTTGGGAGGGACAATTTGTAAACATCTCCACAGCCATGAAACCAGTTAAATGTGTAAGTGATCAGCCCTCTCAGGTTGGAGGAACAACACCTCATATTCTGTCTGGTTAGCCTCCAACCTGACAGCATAAACACTGAATTCTCAAACTCCCAGTAATTTCTCACCCTCCCCTTCTCTCTTTTTCCATTCACTACGCTGGCTCTCCTCTTATCCCTTCTCTTCTCCTCATGACCCTCATGTGGAGGAAAGGGCTTGAAGACTAGGGGTTGGCCGAACCGTGGGGAGAGCATGAGGAAAAAATAGAATGAGTCTGTCTTACAATAGATCATATCATCAATGAGGAACCGATTATATAGGTGCTAATTGTCAGAGAGGTAATGTGATTATTTGGTACCCTGAGCAATGAGGAACCGATTGTATAGGTACTAACATTGTATAAATTGTGGAAACAGTGTCTGGAGACCGGCTGACCTCGTGTGATTAGATTTACTGTATAAATTTGAATTGTAACCTCATGTTGATGGAGACATGCCCGTGAATTCACGATTTAAGGCGGTAACTAGCTTTGAGCCTACTTTCTCTATGATCAGTACTAAATTCTCTAACAGAATCTGGCAACGAGGATGGGATCCCTATGACATGTGATCCCAATGAACCCATCGGAGAAACTTTCTTATCATCAACACCAGACCAGCATACCCACCCATGAGACTTGCTTGAAAGATAGAGGTCAGACCGGGGTAGGGACCGGAGCTGCCCCATACCAGCCAGTGATCATCTCTGAGTTCAGACTCAGAACAAGACAGGCTTTGGAAGAAGAGTCCTGAGAGCTCTGATTAAAAGACGGTATTAAAACAAAGGCAATTAAAGGATGGTGTTAAAATGAAGGCAACTGAGACCTTAAGATTACAACCTGGATCCATTGGCCAATGGAAAAGAAATTATATGGAGAATATGATTGTATGTCTTTGAGTGTATGCCTCTGTTTGTCTTAAGTGTTTACGTCCTTTGTAGAGAACAGTTAACAGGCAAGTAAAACGGGTAACAGGAACGGCAAGCCCCAGAAAGGGATTCGGAAAAAGAATTCTGGATCAACGCCAGAAGCCAGGACTCAGCCTGTTGATCCCTTAACAATAGCACTCACGAACAGGAACACCCGATAGAAGATAGAAAAAAAAATAGGATTGACCCAGCCTCACTCATTACTGTTCTCTACACACTCAACAGTGACCGAGCCTCAGCCTCCACTCCCACTAACCCCTACTTAACCCTTCTGTCTCTAACACATATTGCACTGACCCAGCCTCCACTACCCCACTGTCCCTACACTTTCCACACTGACCCAGCCTCATTCCCCATTGTCCGCAACACACTCTACACTGACCCAGCCTCATTCCCCACTGTCCCTGACACACTCCACACTGACCCAGCCCCAGCCTCATTCCTCACATTCCACTACACACCCCAAAGTGTCTCCTTGACAGTCAGTGATACTCAGAAACTTGTAGAGACACAAGATGCTCTGCAGATTCTGGAAATCCAGAGCAAGACACCTACAACTCAGCAGCTTTGTCAGAGACTGTGTAGGGAGAAATGGAGTTGATGTTTCAAAGTTTAAAACTCTTCATTAGCACTTAGAAACACAAATTCGTTTTCTTTGCACAGGTTCTGGGGACTTCTGTAATGGTTTCCAGCATTGCTTGTCCTGATTCTCAGCTCTCAGTAATCATTCTATTATCACCTGTACAGGCCAGCTGAGTGTCTCCCTGCTTCTGGTGATATCCAGCTTTGCAGACGCAGTAAAAAGACCCAAAGGAGTTACGACAGGTCATGTTCACTCCGCACGCATTTTTATCCTGGCATTCATCCACATCTGTTGTAGAGAGGAAGAGAGGTACAAATATTACCAACACAGATGTAGTCATAGAGTCATAGGGGACTACAGCACAGAAACAGGCCCTGCTGCCCATCTAGTCTGTGCTGAACTGTTATTCTGTCAGCCCCATTGACCTGCACCCAGAACATAGCCCTCCATACCCCTCGCATCTATGTACGTATTCAAATTTTCTGTAAAATGTTGAAATTGACCCCTCTTCTAATACACCCTAGGCTCGTTATATGCAGGGGATACATTCCTCACAGTCAACTCATAATGTGAATATGCATAATGTGAATAATTATTTAAATGGAGAAAATAGGGATGTGTTCTGGAGGGCTTCCTAAATATGTTTTATCTGTAATTTATTCACATTTTCATACCAATACGACACAAAAGCAGTACCACAAGGTAACATTCATATTATATTTCATCAATTTAAGCTAATATTCAATGTAATAAATCATAGAAAGTTAACATACTAGGGTGTATAGTACTCAAACCCTTAAGAGCATGGGGGTTTAGAGAATGGTAATCTAAGGCTACATCCATACCAGACCAGATAATTTTGAAAACGCCGGTTTTGCGTGAAAACGATAGGTGTCCACACTATGCGTTTTTGAGAATATCTCTATCCACATTGAAACGGAGATTTCAGTGAATCTCCTCCTACTGCACATGCGCAATACACATCTACCGAAAACAAGCAATATGTTTGGTGTCAAATCTCGCCGTGAAAGTGCACATTTGTGTAGTTACAGACCAGAAAAACTTAAAACGACAGACACCTGTTGGCTCTCATGCAGGAGAACTTAAAAGTAAAAAAAATTAAAATACTGGAGCGTACGGAGGCAACCGACAGGGAGTTCACGGACAGATTGACCTGGCTGACGACGAACGTTGAAAAACTGACTAACTCTGTTGCATTAATAAAGCACCTTGTTAAATGTGTAAAACATGTCTGCATCAGTGTTATCTTGTATTTCCATACAATCTTACATTCGACTGTTACACATCTATTGTCAGAGAAGTACTTGCATAAATAGGTAAACCACCTTCATACAAGCAAGGACAGAAAACAGGGCAAAGTGAGTATACTTATTTATTCAGTAAGTTATGGATCAAAGTATTTAGTGAGTACATTTCTAACTCTTCTGGCTTCAGACTCATTGCCGTCTGTTCTGAAATTTTTAGGTTGTGTTCAAGATAACAATGAAATAGCGCGCTGCCATCTGATAGTGTTTTCAGATTTCCCTGGTTACCCCGTCCACAGTGATCTTCCCGAGCAGCGTTTTCAAAAATACCCACCCTGGAAAGCATTTCTGAAAAGCTCCGGTTTCGGGGGATGAAAACACCATTTTAGTGTGGACAGAGGGTAAAAACGAAGAGAAAAAGCTTTGGTTACGGATTTATCCGGTGTAGTGTGGACGTAGCCTAAGAGAGGCTTCATATTACAGTCTCCTTCGGCATTGGAACACATAAGCAGAGTGAATCTATCCTTTGCTGCCTTGAACCCTGACTCAGTCTTTTCATCCTTACTTATGTAAGTGCGTTTCGGCATACGCTTCCAAAGAAGCCCGGTCTCGTCTGCATTAAACACCTGCTTTGGTGTGATGCCTAACTCAGCTATCATAGCCCGCAACTGCTCAGGGTAGCATCCAACAGCTTTGTGGTCAGCACTAGCTTGCTCACCACGCACGGCTAAGTTGTGAAGCCTGTGACAATTAACAAACTTAGAAAACCATCCCGTACTTGCATTAAAGCTAACAATATTATTTGACACTTCCTCACTAGCCTCTAAAAAAAGGCGACCATAAATTTCCAAAGCTTTCACACGAAGATGATCAGAACTAAGTGTTGCTTTTTACTTTGTTTCATGCTCAATGTACAAACTCAACATTTTCTATATTTTTCTCATAATCGGGTTATGCACTTTGGTAACAATCTTTGAAGACACTTGTGGTGAATCAATCACTGCACTTTTTATTTTCTCAGCATTTTTCTTTAAGTTTCTGATCATGGACTCACCCAGGCCGAAGTAGCATCCCAGAGCTGTGTTACTTTCACCTGACGGCACCCTGTTTAGAATTTCCAACTTTTTTTCAAATGTTAAAGTGGTTCTCTGCTGCTTGGCTGATGGCCCAGAAATTGACATCAGACGCCTAGGAGGCACAGTTAAATACTTCGAGCAGAAAATCACTGCACCGTAGGTAAAAACAGCAAAAGTTTAAGAGTTCAAGGTCGTACATCCACACATTGCCAAAACCAATGCGAGACTGGCGGGAGTGAGACTGTGAGGCTTGTCCACCTGACTTGTATTGGTGGGAAAGCAGTGCTCCTCGCATAACTGTGAGTTTAGGACGCATATTAGGAGAAGTTGGTAGAAATAGGTTCCTCGCATAACTGAATCTCTACTGTCTGAAGATGCAGATAACGAGGATAGGGTGTAATTCCACTGGCAGCTCGTTCCACTCTTACTCCACCCTCTGAGTGAAGATGATGTTAATGATGACAGATCTTGACTGGAAAGTGAATGGTGTATTTAGTCCCACAGGAGCTTCTCTCAGATCTTTGTTCCTCATACTCTACATCATTGGTTATTAACCATTTCCTGCACAGATTCCCCTGTATCTAGCATCAGGGAGGCACAGTGCTGCATCTACTACAGATCCTGCTCCACAGGCCTCAGCACCCCGGGTCCAATCTGAATTCAAATTCCTCCACAGCAGCTGCAACTGAGGAAATGTTTTGTCATAGGGACATCGCTCACTAAAATGAACAAGTTGTCTTAAAAGGTGATCTGTAATATCCTCCTGGAATGAGCCCCTGGATTCACGATAGGTGTTCAGTGTTCGAGGTCTGGTGTTTGGTGAATGCTGTGCCCTGGAATCGATGCTGATGTTTGAGGTCTGATGGTCCAATCAGAAGTCCAGAAGTCAAGGCCCTGAAGGCTTAGTGGGGCCAAGTTCTGACGTCTCCAGACAGACTGAAGGTATTTATGATAGAGTCAGACTTGACATGGGTTCTCAAGTTACTTTACTCCACAGATCCTTTTCAAATCTGCAGATGCTGGAAATTCAAACAACACACACAAAATGCCGATGGAACGCAGCAGGCCAGGCAGCATCTATAGGGAGAAGCACTGTCGAATTTCGGGCCGAGACCCTTCGTCAGGACTAACCGAAAGGAAAAATAGTAAGATTTGAAAGTGGCGGGGGAGAATTGCGAAATGATAGGAGAAGACCGGAGGGGGTGGGGTGAAGCTGTTATGCATCTGTTTTTGAAAAATTCAATCAAAAGATTGGAAAAGAAAGAAATAGTCTCCTCTATTAGGAAAGTTGACATTGAAGTCAGTCAACTTTGATGACTCACCAATACCAGAGGATTGGGAAAAGAGAATAACTGATAAGATGTTGGAACACAAAGACATCTTTCCTACTGACAAGATTGCTGTTGGTTGTTCCATGAGTACTCACCACACTATCATAGTGACAGAAGACACACCTTTCCATTCATCACCATCGGAGACTGAATTCACAGTGATAATAACTCATTACGAGCCTACAATGAGGCAGTTTCAGTTACAAGGTCTATCTCTATCTCTTCCCCTTCCCTCTCTGGATAACCCCATGGATTTCCCAGCCCCTCACTGAACCTACTCCCAGATGGTGACATTGGATCGTGTGGAGTTTCCGATCTTAGATCAGAATAGTAACCACCATGCCAGCTACAGATGGCTATTCTGGACAGAATTGCTCCTGGAGAAACTCAACAGGTCATGAAATCCATGTCCATCACAATAACCCTACTGTGGAACTTGCACAGAATATCCTTCTTTACTTCGAGTTATCTGAAGGACAATGGTGTACGGTTGATAATGGCAACCCCAACATTGAATTGATTCTCTATATCGTGGTTATATTAAATCCTTACATTCACAGATCTTCCCTGTGGTGAGGCTGGCAGTATTGGAAAATGCCAGAAACAATATGATGCAGTTACACTGGTGGGAACCCACTGTGCTGTTACAAGTTGCATATTTGTCACAGGGCAAGTATTCACAATTGTCGATATCTGTGAGAAAGGACAAAATCTTTCACAATGATAAACACTGTTTACTCCTTGTTACAGGTACACTCTGTGGGTCTGCATGGAGCAAAACATAGGCATGTTGCCAAACACAGACCAGACCTTCCTTGGAACAAACAATTGAGTGATTTTCTTGGGAAAGACCTTCAGAGTCGTGGCAGAAAGACGGGTGTATGGAGTTAAGGTACAGACCAGCCTGGATTGAATTGAATCAGGGAACCAATAGCTTTCCACCTGCTGGAGGCCAAGATGTTTGCTAGCCTGCTCTCCCGGTCATTGGATCTGGAAGCTGCCTATCAACACCTGCAGATCCCACTGGAGGAATCAGTGGTAGCCCCACCTTCTCTAGTGATGTGATGAGTTAGAATGCTAAAGATGTGCCATGGAGAACATTCTGACTTGTTGCATCTCCGATTGGTTTTGAGGATTCACCACACAGGATAAGAAAAACCTGCAGAGTTGTAAATATAGCCCACACCACTATGGGTAGTCGCCTTCCCTCTATCAAGGACAGCTTCAAATTGCAACGCCAAAAAAAGGTGGCATCCACCATTAAGGACCCCCCAAGACCTGCCCTTTTTACAATAATACCATCAGGTAGGATGTACAAGAGCCTGAAGACACATGCTGAGCGTATTGTTTCCAGCTTCTTCCTCTGCGACATCAGATTTCTGAATGGACAATGAACCCATGAATACCTCCTCACTATTTTCACTCTCTTTTCTCCCTACTTATTTAAAAAAGGAGGTGGAGCAACGTTGAGATGGCGCTAAGGTAGGTGGCATTGTGGATAACAAAGTAGGTTTTCAAAGTTTGCAGAGAGATTTAGGCCAGTTAGAAGAGTGGGCTGAACGATGACAGATGGAGTTTAATGCTCATAAGTGTGCGGTTCTACATTTTGGTAGGAATAATCCAAATAGGACATACATGGTAAATGGTAGGGCATTGAAGAATGCAGTAGAACAGAGTGATCTAGGAATAATGGTGCATAGTTCCCTGAAGATGGAATCTCATGTGGATAGGGTGGTGAAGAAAGCTTTTGGTATATTGGCCTTTATAAATCAGAGCACTGAGTATAGGAGTTGGGATGTAATGTTAAAATTGTACAAGGCATTGGTAAGTCTGAATTTGGAGTATTGCGTACAGTTCTGGTCACCAAATTATAGGACAGATGTCAACAAAATAGAGGGAGTACAGAGAAGATTTACTAGAATGTTACCTGGGTTTCAGCACCTAAGTTACAGGGAAAGGTTGAACAAGTTAGGTCTTTATTCTTTGGAGCGTAGAAGGTTGAGGGGGGACTTGATTCAGGTATTTAAAATTATGAGGGGGATAGACAGAGTTGATGTTGATAGGCTTTTTCCATTGAGGGTAGGGGAGATTCAAACAAGAGGACATGAGTTGAGAGTTAGGGGGCAAAATTTTAAGTGTAACATGAGGGGGAATTTCTTTACCCAGAGGGTGGTAGCTGTGTGGAACGAGCTTCCAGTCGAAGTGGTAGAGGCAGGTTTGGTAATGTAATTTAAAGTAAAATTGGATAGGTATATGGACAGGGAAGGAATGGAGGGTTATGGGCTGAGTGCGGGTCAGTGGGACTAGGTGAGAGTAAGAAGGGCCGAGCTGGCCTTTTTCTGTGCTGTAATTGTTATATGGTTATATGGTTAAACGTCAACTCCTTTGCTTGCATCTTCGGAAACAGCTCTATTTCCATCTTTAATATCTTTATTTTTCCTATTCAGGGTTCTTTTGAAGACCCTGCCCTGCAGTTACACACTGACTTAAGTTCTTTGTGGGAATGGGACCTGTTCTCAGAGTTTCAGGAATGCCCGTTGTTCGGCACGCCAAGGGTTCAGCCTGAGAGTCCGGCTCGAATTCAGAAGCTTAAGATCTCAGGGCTCTGGTGACGGGCGGATCGAGGGTCGGTTTCACAGCAGGAGACACGTGTGTCATCGGGGGAGTCGGGATATCTGCTGTGGGCCCGAAGACCTGGGATCTGTGCAACCTTTAGGCACAGAGCTCAAAAAAAGCAATGTAACAGACCTTTAATGTCTTAAAACAAATGGGTTATTGTTATGTCTCCCCGCTCACTGGGGAGACAATGGAGATGCCTCTTTCTCCCTTATCAGGGAGAGAGAGAACCTGTGGAATGTCAAATGCCGGATGAAATGTGAAGTCTGTGGGGTAACTGCAAGACTGTGTCTTTGCTATTGCTTTGCTCACGATGAGTGCTCGGAGACGGTACCGATGCTTGCTTTATTTGCTGGTGGGGGAGGGGGATTGTTGCTCGCTGCTCTTACGTGCGTGAGGGAGGAAAGCTGGGGGGACTTTAGGGTTCTTATGTTTATCTGTCGTTCATTCTTTGGGGCACTTCTCTGTTTTCGTGGATGTTTGCAAATGGAAAGCATTTTAGGATGTATATTATATACATTTCTCTGACATTAAATTGGACCTTTGAACCTCCCAGTGGAGAGGTGTACTGGATGCCCGTAGCTCGACTCATCTTTAATGTTTCCCTGACCCCGGAATGGGGTTGATCACATCTCAGTCCCAATAGATTTCCCAGCCCCTCCACTGAATGGGTTCAGAGAGTAACATGTTGGTCCATGTGGGAATTTGGGATGCAGGATTGTAGCAGTAATGACCACGAGAGCTAAAACTGTCTGTTTTCTCCATTTTGTAGCATATGGAGTAAGTCGCATTCCTAGAGGCTCTCTCTTTTAATATATTTTATATACCACTGACAGATCCCTTTTAGCTGTGATGATTTTATTACTTCTACTGAAGGATTTACGACTTAATTACAATGGCCGAAAAAAGTCGTTCTGGCATTGAACTGAGAAGTGGCAAGACTTTCACTGAAATGGAACAAACGGACAAACCAAGAAAACGGAGGAATCTGTTACATTAAGAGGAATATTTTCTTCAATACAAGACATGAAATCGGAATTAGGATCACTTAATATTAAAATTGATAAGCTGGCCGGTTCAAACGGGAAGCTTGAAAAAGCTATTTCTACAACTCAAGACTCTCTGAAAAATTTGGACTCTCAACTTCAAACATTTCAGCAGACTACAACCTGAATTGAGAATGAGCATGATCTATTCAAGGAAACTATTAAAGATCAAGGAATGAAGGTATCTTCGATGGAAAAGAAAATCAATGAAATTACCTCAGAACTATCTAAAACGAAGGAAAGAATGGTTGATTTAGATAGTAGAGGGCATCGGAGGAATTTGTGTATTCTAGGACTGCCTGAAAATACTGAAGCTGGTGATCTGTTAAAATTCTTCTCAGATATGTTGTACTCACTTTTTAGTGAGACCCTGGAAGCTAGCCCTTTAATTGACAGAGCCCATAGAATTCCATTTTCTCAGCATTCATCTGAATTACATCCTCGACCAATTATGCTTTCTCTGCATTATTATATGACTAAAGAAGCTATTCTTCAAGAAGCCATAAAGAAGTGGAAATTAATCTTTAACTCAGCACAGATTCGTATAGTCGAAGACTATCCTCCTGAAATCTTTGCCGAAAGAAGGAAATACCGAGAAGTTATGAGTGGAATGTATAAATTAGATTTATACCCTTCCCTTCACTTTCCAGCAAAGCTGATAATTTTTCCTGAAAAATCTCTGTCACTGAGAATCTATTCTCCTCAGGAGGGATGAGAGTACATTAAAAATCTTAAAGTTAAGCCTACTGAATAAAATATTAAAGTTAACCCGGTTACTCAATAGGCAATTCTGAAGTATTTGCTGTACTAGTTGTTTATGGATCTTCTGAGTTAAGCACGTCCTATGCCTTTTCAGTCTTTGGTATGGGACGTGGCTGATTTAATTTTTTTTTACCTTATTAATAATTAGTACATATAAAACTGTTTTGTAGGGAGCCTTTATAGTATTGTACTCTAATGGTCCGTGTAGGACCAGTTGTGTACTAATCTTTTTATTTCTTTTATTTGTTTCAATACTTATAGTTTTAGATCTGTTTTATATATATACTCATTTACTTTTCTTTTTTGAGAGAAAGAATATTGTTTGTAATATTATTTGCTTGGATTTATTCTCTTTTTTTTGAATATGTGTTTAAGATACTTTAGCTGATTCTAAGATGGCCGTTGTTGATTATGTATTTATTACTGTTAGGCATAACATTATAGTAGTTGAATTCTGTTTGTGCCTTTCATTAGGGCTGTTTTCCGTGGGATCTTTGTTTTATTTTAATATATGGAACTGCAAGATGGAGAACAGGGTCAAGGGTTATTAGTTTAGCATGGGACCAGCTAATTCTTATCTTTTGGGAGGCGGGAGGGGGGAGGGGTCTATTACAGTAGGTTTTTTTTCTTGATTGGGCAGTTCTTTTGATGGAATTCTCTTTCGTAAATGCATCACTCCTTCTGGTTGTACCGGCGCCTTTTGGTTTCATCTGTACTTGTGTAACATTTCTTTTATGTAATCTTAAATTCAATTTTAAACATGGATGTTAATAAAATTAATATAATATCTTGGAATTGGAACAGTGTCAATCACCCCATTAAGCATAAAAAGATTTTTAAGAAATTAAAAACACTTAATGCAGATATTATTTTTGCACAAGAAAATCATATACGAAAACAGGATGAGGACAGGTTTTTTTGTTTCTGGAAAGGTCCTCTGTTCCACTCGCTGTCTAATTGTAAGATCAGAGGTGTTTCTATATTTCTTAGCCCCAAAATCCCTTTTTTACACTTTAATACTACTACTGATTCGATTGGAAGATATTTAATTGTTACTGGTTTATTATGCGAGCTAAAGGTAGCTCTGGTGTGTGTATACACACCTAATGTAGATAATTCTGATTTTTTTTTTAAGAAACTTTTTTCTGAGTTACCGAATCTCAATGAATATAAAGTTGATCATGGGTGGTGACTTCAATTGTTGTTTAAATCTAGCGATTGACAGGTCATCAACCAATCCATCGCTTCCTAATAAAGTGGCAGCTTGTATTAAGTCTTTTTTATTAGAATATGGCCTCGTTGATATTTGGAGATATAAACACCCCAATGATGAAGATTTCTCTTTTTTCTCACACATTCTTCATAAGTATTCTCAAATTGATTACTTATTTTTAGATACACGTCTGTTAAACTCCATTGTTGATTGGGCGTATGACATCATTGCGCTCTTAGATCACGCGCCTTTAAAGTTAACCCTTAAGCTTTCGGATAGCTTTTTGAAAATGTCACAGTGGAGACTGAATCCCATATTGTTACAGGATCCAGCTTTAGTTAATTTTATTAAGGAGCAAATTTCTACAATTTTTGAATTTAATACAACTGAAGGAATGTCAAATCTGGTTATATGGGACATGTTGTAATCTTTTCTTAGGGGACAGATAATCTCATACTCAGCAGCTCTGAGAAAGAAAACTAAAGCAGAATTGTCTGTGCTTATTAATAAAATTAAACAGATAGATAAAGCGTATTCAGTTAAACCTACTGAAGACCTATATAAAGGGTCGAACTTCAATCACAGTATGATTTGCTTCTGACCTTTCCCATTGAACAGCAAATTTTTATATCTAAAAGTTTATTTTATATGCATGGGGAAAAATCTGCTAAGCTTTTGGTGGGTCATTTAAAGGTTGGGATGGTCAGAAGACAGATTTCAAAAATTTGTTGACCAGATAGAACAGAAACTTTAGATCCTTATGAAATTAATAAGATGTTTATGGACTTCTATTCTAATCTTTATAAATCTGAATTCTCTGATAGCACTATTATTATGAATAGATTTTTGCAAAGGTTAAACATACCTCAAATTTCAATTCAAGATGTTGATATATTAGATGCAACTATTAAACAAGAGGAGATAGCCAAGGCTATATCCTCTATGCAATTAGGTAAAGCTCAGGGACCTGATGGTTATATGGTAGAATTTTACAAGACTTTTCATGAAATGCTTATACCGCATTTTCATCAAACGTTTACCGATTCTACATCCTTTGAGAACTTTCCTAAAACTTTTTATGAAGCACTAATTTCATTGATTCCAAAAAAAAGAAGACCCACTGGAATGTGTATCCTATAGACCTATTTCTTTATTGAATGTAGATTTTAAAATCCTCTCTAAGATTCTAGCAAATAGGCTTGAGACTATCTTGCCTAATGTTATCTCAAATGACCAAACAGGATTTATCAAAAATAGGTACTCACATTTTAATATTCAAAGATTGTTAAATATCATTTATTCCCCGTCAACCAAAGAATCTGAATGTATTGTATCTTTGGATGCAGAGAAAGCCTTTGATAGGGTGGAGTGGCCTTATCTATTTCAGGTTTTGAAAAGGTTTAATTTTGGTCCAGGATTTATTTCCTGGATTAAATTGATTTATCATGCCCTGGTAACTGCGGTTATGATTAATAATCAGGTCTCCATATTTTAGATTATATAGAGGAACCCACCAGGGATGTCCTTTTAGTCCTTTATTTTTTAATTTGGCTTTAGAACCACTTGCTATTGCTCTTAGGGATTCTAATTCTGTGCAGGGTATTAAGAGAGGTTAAATTACATAAGGTTTTGTTATATGTGGATGATTTATTAACTTACATTTCAAATCCTAGGAAATCTATTCCTTTTATGTTATCTATATTTACAGAATTTGGTATTTTCTCTGGATATAAACTTAATTTACATAAAACTGAATTTTTCCTAATAATAATTATTTTGATTATTATGATAAAATACCTTTTAATATTGCCAAAAACCATTTCACTTACCTTGGTATCAAAATTACTAAATATTTTAAAGACCTATATAGGTATGATTTCTCCCCTTTAGTTGAATATACTCAACAGGTGCTTTCTAAATGGTCGCCTATATCGATGTCATTGATAGGTCGAATAAATGCTATAAAAAAGGTTATTCTACCAAAATGTTTTTATATATTTCAAGCAGTTCCCTCTTTTGTTCCAAAAACATCTTTTGATAAAATAGATTCTATGATTTTGTCTGATGTTTGGAATAATAAAAGCTCTAGACTGAATAAACTTTTTTTGCAAAAACCAAAAAAAGATGAAGGACTGATCTTACTAAACTTTAGATTTTATTATTGGGCAACTAAAATTCGTTATATTACTTTTTGGATTTATGATATAGATGACCAAGATCGCCCTTCATGGTTACAGTTAGAGGAAAATTCAGTAATGGGGTTTTTGTTAGCTTTTTTATTAGGAGGTCCCCTTCCGTTTTCGCTCTCCAGAATAGGTAGACAAGCTCTCAACCCTATTGTTAAACATACTTTAAAAATTTGCTTTCAGTTTCGTAGATTTTTTGAATTAAAAGATTTTCTACTTTTTAGTAATATTTATTCTAATTTCGTTTTTAAACCATCAACTTTGGATAAGGCTTTTTTAACATGGAAAATTAAGGGAATAAAAACTTTTTTAGATTTGTTTTTACAGGACTGTTTAATGTCCTTTTCACAGTTAATGGATAAATATGACATCTCTAATACACATTTTTCAGATACTTACAGGTTAGGAATTTTTTACGTGATTTTTTACCGAATTACCCCTTGGCCTGCTCTTTAAATGTGGCTTATGCTATTTTTCAGCTTAAACATTTTCAAAACCAATTAATAGCTATCATTTATAAACAGTTAATGAATGCTCGCATGTCGCCTAATGATAGGGTTCAACGCATCTGGGAAGTAGAACTTCAACATTCACTTTCAGATAATCAATGGAGTTTAATTTATTATGTAGTCAATAATTCATCTATCTGTGCACACCATACCTTAATTCAGTTTAAGATAGTACACAGGGCCTATATGTCCAAAAATAAATTGGCGCATATTTTTCCTAATATAAGCCCTATTTGTGACAGAAGTAACGCAGAAGTAGCTACTCTAACTCGTATACTTTGGTCATATGTAAGCTTAAGCAATTTTTGGAGGGATGTGTCTCGAATATTATCTAAAGTTATAGATGTGGATGTTCAACCCAATTTACTTACTGCAATTTTTGGGATTATTCCAGAGGAAACAAGCAAAGTGTCTGCTTCCACTCAACATGTGATAGCCTTTTCAACTTTACTGGCCAGGAGAGCTATCTTGTTATACTGGAAAGACCACCTACTGATTTTTATTGGCTCTCCTCCATTATGTCACATCTAAGCTTGGACAAAATTAGAAGCCAGACATTTGATACATCTTTTAATTTTGAACAAGTCTGGTGACCCTTTATTCAATATTTTCACATGACTTAATTTATTTTTTATTTATTTATTTTTCTTTATCCTCTTTTGGGAAAATCCTTATCCGTGAATGTTCGGAGATGACTGGAAGGATGTTGTTTTTTTCTCTTTTACTTTTTTCTAATTTTATCCTCAATTGGACTGCCCAATCTTTCTTTTTATTTTCTCTTTTTTTTATTTTAGTTTAGTTAGTGGGGATTTTCCCTATATCAAATAAAATTTCCAATCTTTTTTTCTGATTGGTATGAGGAGTTGTAGTTTTTTTTTGGACTATATTGTATATATAACAGCGTAACATTTTACCTATCTGATTTTGACATTATATACTTTTTGTTTTTTTTATTGCGGTTTATATGTCTTTTATATTATCTGTTTGCTAAACTCCTCCTCTGATTTGTATATTCTTTATTTGAAAATCAATAAAAAGATTGAAAAATGAAATGAGAGCTAAAACTGTCAATCAGATTGGACACAGTCCTCACAGTTGTATTGCATGATATCCTGTGCCCAAAGGACCTGCCTAGTCCATGAATTCTGTCCCTAATTCTAAAAATATCTGGAAATAATGATAAAACAAAGAAAACATCATTGTTTACCAACCACACGATTTACACAATGCAAACCCTGTGAGTTAATTCTTTAATTCCAAGAATATCTTCAAGACAATCCAGGAAGATTGATGACACCCACACAGCCCTGTGATTAATTTTCACTTTCATGGTGATATAAAGTCTCTACCTTCACCAAATCTTCCTGCAGTGAGGCTGACTGTCGCTGGAGTTGCCTGAAAATCCGCATTACAGTTGTAAAGGTAGGAACCCGATGTGTTGTAACAAGTTGTGAGGGGGTGACACGGAGAAGCTTCACACTCATTGATATCTTTTACTCGTCTCTCACTTTCTCGTGGTCATCGGTGTGGCTGTACGAATTCACATGGGACAAGCTACACCTGAACTTTGGTGGGACATGTGTCCTTGTTTCAAACCTGTCCAGACCATCTCCCTCAGCTTTCTCCAGTCCATCAACAATTGCATTGATGCTGCTTCCTACAATCATACAGAACTGAGAAATGTTATCATTTTTGATGCCAAACTCCAAGCTCCTCTCATCTTTGCATGGTCCATCTCTGACTATTCCCCTCCGTGTCCCCATGGATTACTCAGACCCTCACTGAACCTGCTCTGAGAGGCTGACATTAGACTGTGTGGGAGTTTGAGAATCAAGTTTGCAATAGTAATCACCATGCCAGCCAGAGTTGCCTCCTTCAGTCACACCTGTCCCTGGACAATGCTGTACTCTGTTTGTTGTTCCGAAAGGAACATGACTGTTCAATGAATTCATTTCACAAACTCTGAAATATAAAGTCATGGAGTAATACAGCAGAGAAAAAGAACCTTTGGCCCATCTCATCCATGCTGACCACAATGAGCTATTCCCATTTGCTTGTCAGTCCCTTTTCCCTTCCCATTTGAACTAGTGATCAGATTTATCAAAGGAAACAACAGAAAAACCAATGATAACTTCCCCACCTCCCACAATTACTCCCCTGTGCAATTTACATAGGACAGAGCCCATTGAATTCTTTAGCTGGGGGACCCTGTAGGTGAATTGAGGAGGAATGATATCCTCAATCAGATGGGATTTATTCTCCATTTTCATGCTGAGACAAAGTTCTTACCTTCACAAACTTCCCCTGCCGTGTGGTTGGCGGTCGCAGGTAATGCCTGAAACCCTGCGTTGCAGTTGCACTGGTAGGATCCCACTACGTTGATACAAGTTGCATGTTCGTGACAAGGTGAGGCCTTGCATTCATCGATATCTGTGTGAACAGGGAAAATCTCTCTCAATAGTAAACATGGATTGCTCCCTTTTATACCCGGGCTCTGTGGGTCAGGATGGAGTAACTCTGCACTGTGTTGTTTAATCCAGAGAAGACCTCCGCTGGAACAAAGGACTGAGTGAGTATTCTTGGGAAGGAGCCTTATGGTTTGAGAAAGGAAATGAGAAATTGGAGTTAAGGAAGAGCTGGAATGGACTCAAGGAACCAAATGGCCGGTCACCTGTTTGAAACTGGGATGGTTGGTACCCTGCTCTCCATTTAATGAGCTTATTGACAGCAGTGTGGAAGGTCAGCAGCAGCCTCACCTTCTGTACTGGAGCTGCTTTTCACTGGATGGGAACAGGGGAGGAAAGAGGACTCTCAGTGCTCCACTCCTCTTTAATATGACTGTGGCATGACCAGGTTTAGTGACATTTAAAATTCAGTTAATTGCCCACTTCCTCCCTGAATCTGCATTGGAAAGTCAGCATTGGAAATACTTAGTAGGTCAGGCAGCATCTGTGAATGAGAAACAGAATGCTGGGAGATTCCAGCACCATCCCTGGTTTCAGATTTCCAGCATGCTCGACTCTGCACCCTACATTTTCATTTTACTTTCTCTTTAATTGTGGTCATTCATCCATTACCTGGATGCATTGTGTCTCCTTTAACAACATGGTCTCACCACTCTATCAGGGACACACTTTCTTTTCCCATTTTCTCATGTTTCCAGTTCCTCGTTCCACAGATGCGGTCAGATCCTCTGAGCTTTCCCACTTCCTGTTGTATAACAACAAATCTGAGTCCGAAGAGTTTTACTGGGAAATGCTGGAGGCCAGGGATTTATGTACTGAGGAAAGTGAGAAAGAATGGACCTTTAGTCTGGCTAGGAATTTTGAAAATATTCAAGAAAGGGTCCCCACACCTTTTAGAACTTTATTTCCGAATTGAGGATTGAGTAGTGGATCTTCTCAAGGTGTAGACTGGACATGATGTCCCTGAGCCACTGAGTGTGGATGGGCGGGGCAGCATCCCTCCACCTGAGCAAAACTGCGTGCCTGGCCAACAGAGAGGCAAAAGACAGCGTGCGATGTTTAGTTGGGCTTAGGTGCATGTCCCCCTCTCTGGAGGTGCCGAAAAGGTCGATCAAAGGGTTAGGTTCCAGATTGTAATTAAGTATTTGGGATAGAGTTTGGAAGACATCTTTCCAGTATTTTTCCAAACTAGGGCATGTCCAGTACATATGGATAAGGGAAGCCTCGAACCTTTTGCATTTGTCGCAACAGGGATTAACATCTGGGTAAATGTGAGATAACTGAGTTTTAGACATATGGGCCCTGTGTACGACCTTGAACTGTAACAGGAAGTGGTGGGCACATAAAGAGGTTGAGTTAACTAATTTGAGGACTTTATCCCATGCCTCCTCTGACAATGAAAAATTTAAATCTTGCTCCCAGGCAGTTTTAATTTTGTCAAGATAGGCTTACCTGAGAGCCGCCATCTTGTTGCAGATAATAGATATTAGACCCTTGTGCAATGGATTCATACAGCGAAATAAATCAATGACGTTTGTGTCAGGTGTCTCGGAAGTTTGGTATCAGAGGCCAGATAAAATGTCTGATTTGCAAATATCTGAAGAAATGAGTGTTGGGGAGATTAAACTTTGCAGACATTTGTTCAAATGATGCAAAGCAGTCGTCTAAAAAAGATCTTTAAAGCGTCTGATGTCCTTTCTGTACCGGTCTTGAAATGTTGAATCATGTATAGAAGGCTGGAAGAGATGATTATGTAGAATAGGACTTGAAAGAGAGAAGCCATGGAGGCCACTATACTTTCTGAGCTGAGTCCACACTCTCAGGGTGTGCCTGATGACAAGCATTAGCAATTGGTTTAGATGTACGAAAAGGGAGTGCGGATCCAAGAAGTGTGGAGATGTAAACATTCTTAGTAGAGTTCAGCTCCATTGTCACCCATAATGGGCAGTCAGACTGATTATAAAAAATGAGACCAAAAGATGAGACAATGAATGTTAGCTGCCCAGTGGTATAAGTGGAAATTGGGCAGAGTCCTGCCCCCAACACTTTTAGATTTTTGACGATGAACTTTATTCAGTTGGGGACACTTGCCCTTGCATAGGTAGGGCAATATGACTGAGTCTAGTGAGTCAAAAAAGGCTATAGGAATGAAAATTGGTATGGATCAAAAAAGGTATAAACATTTAGGAAGGATGTTCATTTTGACAACGTTGATTCGGCCCATCAGGGACAAGGAGGGGGTGACCACTGCGCTAGGTTCTGTTTTGTTTGATTTAACAAATTAATAAAGTTTTCTCCAAAAAGATACATATTTCCTTGTTACTGTAACACCAAGGTGAGTAAATTGGTTATTCACTACCTTAAAAGGGAGGTTATGAAACTCTAACGTTTGTGCTTATCTATTTATTGGAAAAAGTTCGCTCTTGTGTAAGTTAAGTTTGTATCCAGAAAACTGGCTAAATTTGTCAAGGAGTGAGAACATGGGGGGTAAGGAGGTGAT
The DNA here is from genome assembly GCF_048418815.1 of Hemitrygon akajei. Lineage (NCBI taxonomy): Eukaryota > Metazoa > Chordata > Chondrichthyes > Myliobatiformes > Dasyatidae > Hemitrygon > Hemitrygon akajei. The sequence continues at coordinate 65,839,021 of NC_133139.1, read as the reverse complement.
TGGGTTTGATATAAAAAGTAAAAGATCATCAGCATAAAGGGAAACTTTGTGTTCAACTCACCCCCTCCAAATCACCATCAGGTCTGCACAACTATGGAATGCAATAGCCAGTGGCTCTATGGCCAGATTGAACAGTAAAGGGCTTAAAGGGCACCCTTGGTGGGTTCCACGTTTGAGGTTGAAGGGTTGGGATTGCTGAGTGTTGGTCAAAACAGAGGCAGTGGGACACAAATATAACAATTTAATCCACATGATAAAATTTGGTCCGAAATCTAACTTTTCTAAAGCAGCAAAGAGGTAATTCCACTGCATATGGTCGAAGGCTTTCTCTGCATCTAAGGAAATGACACATTCAGGGATTCCAATTGAAGGTGAGTATAAAAATTGAAGAGGCATCATATGTTAAAAAAGGGGAGGTGGTTTTTGACAAAGCCAGTTTGGTCTTCAGAAATAATTGAGGGTAGGATGTTCTCCAGTCTACAGGTCCAGACATTAGCTAAAATATTGACATCGACATTTAACAGAGAGATTGGCCTGTATGACGAGCACTCTGTTGGATCCTTGCCTCTCTTTGCTTGAAGAATGAGGCATGCCTCATTAAATGATGCTGGCAATTTACCTTGTTTAAATGAATCAGATAGAATCAAGGTTAATTGAGGTAAGAGCAGTGATGAAAATGATTTAAAGAATTCTACTGGGAACCTGTCGGGTCCTGGAGATTTACCAGTCTGCAGTGACGAAATGGCTGAGGATATTTCCTCTAATGATATTGGCTCACTTGGTCTCATTTTGAAATCAGGAGAGAGTTTGGGGATATTTCAGCTGTTTAAAAAATTCTCGACCAAAATGTTATTGTTTGGGGATTCAGAACAATAAGATCGGGAGTAATAATTCCTGAATGTGTCATTGATTTCAGAGTGATTTGAGGTGATGCTTCCATTTTCCATTCAAAGTTTTGTGATGTGTTGTTTGGCTTTAAGGCCCCTTAATTGGTTGGCTAAAAATTTGCCAGATTTGTCACCATGGGTATAAAACCAGCTCTTGCTCTTCAAAAGTTGGCGTTCAATTGGGTGAGTGGAAATAAGATCAAATTTGGTTTGGAGTTCCACTCGTTTTTCATACAGCTCTGGATTTTTAAATGGAGCATATTGTTGCTCTATTTCTTTAATTTGATTGGCCATATTTAGTCGTTCTTTATGGGTCTTTCTTTTCATATTCGCAGAGTAGGAGATTCTTTGACCCCTGAGGTATGCTTTCATAGTGTCCCAAGCAACCAGGCTTGAGGTTTCAGGTGACATATTGGTGTTAAGGAAAAAGATTATATGGTCCTCCATAATTTTTACAAAATCATTATCTGACAGTAAGGTCGAATTGAAACGCCAGTGCTTATTTATTTGTGGAAGGACAGAAAGAGTTATGGACAGGACAACCAGGGTATGGTCTGATATCACTAAGCTCTGATAAACACGGGAACAGACCAAAGGAATCAGCTGATTATCAATTATACAATAATCAATTCTAGTAAAGAAGTGATGAACGCGTGAGAAGAAAGAATATTCTCTGTTATTTGGGTGGAGAAAATGCCATGCATTGGAGATGCCATAGTTGGAAAGGAAGGACTGAATTAATGAAGCAGATTTGCTTAGTACTCTGGGAAAAGGAGATGATTGATTTGGCACCGGATCTAATTACCAGTTGAAGTCTCCACCTAGTATGAGAGAGTGTGAACTGAGATCAGGCAGTGCAGGAAAAAATGTTCAAAGAAGCCCACATCGTCTGAGTTAGGAGCATATATGTTAGCCAGCACTACCAATATATTATATAATTTCCCCGAGACAATGACAAAACGGCCATTTGTGTCTGATATTGTGTTGTGGAGCTCAAAGGGAACGTTTTGGTTAATGAGAATTGAGAGCCCCCTGGCTTTAGCCTGAAAAGTGGAGTGGAAGTGCTACCCCATCAATCGTGACATAAGATAGAAATGATCAGAATTGCGAATGTGTGTTTCTTGTAGAAATGCAATTGCTGTATTAAACTGTTTGAGATGCGAGAACACCTTCCTTCTTTTAACAGGGTGCTTCAGCCTCTTGACATTCCACCTGACAAAATTTAACGGACTAACCATTCTCCTTTTAAAAAGATACAGATTGATAGGCATAAGCGGTATCAAGATTTTGGGTATCAGCTCTGAGGCAAAAATGTAAAACAAAGAGAAGCAGAGCAGAAATAAATCCTGTATAACGAGGACTTTTAAAGGTTCTTAAAACAGTATTGGCATTGGAATATCCTCCCCCCACCCCAACCCACAAGACAGCTGCCAAAGAACATAGCAACAAGCTCTTAAGACCAATAGTCACCCAACAGTACAACTTGCTATCACTCGTAGCATCATCTGCCACCCCGTTATTATTTAAAGGAAACAGTAAGCATTTAACACTCCTAAACTGACATTGTGCTTAATGAGAGGTAAACAATTTCCCCAAGGTTTGTTAAACATGGCTCTGAAAAATGAACCATAAAACAGAAATATAAACTTATATTTGAAAAAAGTGAAAAAATAATTTTAAAAAAGCAGACTTTATCCAGTGCTCTTCCCATGTAAGGTTGTGGAGTTCATTGAATTGGAGATAAAAGGAAATACTTGAGAGAGAGAGAGCAGTTTGAGTGAATATTATTCCACCCTTCATAGTAGTCAGCACCTAACCCGGCCAAGTCAGACCAGACCTCGCTATCCAGGCACTACTAACGTTGCCTGCAGAGGGTATGGAAAAAAAAGTATTTTATGAAGAGTTCCATGCAGTGGGGAGGCTATTGATGTAGTTCCGTGCTTTGTCCATGGAGCGTAGCCACTTCTTTACACCGCTGGGAAGTGTGATGTGGAGATGCGCAGGATATAGTAGGAAAGGCCTGAGTCCTCGGTTGTATAGCTCCATCATTACTTCCCTGTACTCAGCTCACAGGCTCAAAACTTCAGGAGAGTAGTCTTCCACAACCCGAATCTGTTGGCCGTAGTATTATAGCTTCCCTCTCCGCCGGGCCTCTCTGACCAGGAGATCTTTAATCTTGTAGCGGTGCAGGCAAAGGATAGCCAGACATGGTCTCTGTCCTGGGGCTGATTTAGCTGCTAGTGAACGGTGGGCTCTGTCAATCTCTGGCGGGGACGGAAGGGTCTCCTTCCCGAAAATCTCACAAAGCAGAGTGGAAAAAAATTCAGTAGGACGCCCGCCTTTGATAGATTCGGGCAAGCCCAGGGTGCGTAGGTTCTGCCATCTGCTCCGGCCTTCCAAGTCAGTAACTTTAGACGTTAACCTGATATTGTTTTCACGTAAGCTGGAGCAGATAGTTTCCAGTTCACTGACGTGCTGGATCAGATCGCTCGTGGTGAGCTCGAGAGAAGGTAAGCATTGGCCATCGTCCTCCACTTTGGATTGTATTTGGTCAAGTTTTGCTTCCAGCAGGCTGAAAGAAGATTTGAATTCAGCCACTAATGCTGCACGATGTTGGTCTAGTAGTGTAGAGATGGCCTCCACAGTCAGGCCAGCCGCTGATTTGTCTTTTTTCCTGGGCTAGTACTCCTTGAAGTGATTGTGAAGCAAGTGTATTTGCAGACAGGTGGAAGAGCAAAAAGTCTAACAGGTTGGTATGAGAGAAGGGGGAAGAAAGAGTGTGGAGATAGAAAATAGAATGGAGCGCTTGTTCTCTGCGACTACTCCATATGGCTGCCGACCGGAAGTCCCCCTCAACTTGCACTTTAAATACACCAAATGACTTGGCCTCCATGGCCATCTGAGGCAATGAATTCCTCTGATTCACCACCCTCTGCTAAAGAAATTCAAGTGAGCACGGGCCTAGAACCATCAGATGTTCCTCATACGTTAACCGTGTCATTCCCGGGATCATCCTTGTGAACCCTCTCCATTGCCAGAACCTCTTTTCTTGGATATGGCATACTGTCCCAAGTAAAGGGAATCTTGGCAACATTCACGATTAGTTTTTGTTCTTTTGGAGTTCTCCCAAACAGGACCAGTTAATCAGAGTCTTGTGAATGACGTTTATATGATGCTTTGTGCCTGTGATGCTGCTGAAGGTAAGACTGAAAAATCAAAAGACATAGAAGCAGAATTAGGCCATTCGGCCCATCAGGTAAGTTTTACATTCCACTAATGCATACGTACGTATATTTGTGCATATTACAATAAACTGAACTTTGACCTTGACGTTGACCACCCTGGAGATTGGCAATTTCATCTTTATTCTATGTCACAGATATTTACGGCCATTACCTTCACAGCTCCTCCTTCCATTGGAGCCAGTCTTCTCAGTCGACTGAAAACCTCTGCTACAGATGCACTGGAATGAACCATCTGTGTTCTGACATGTCGCTTCATGGTCACACGGAGAGGAATTACATTCGTCGATATCTGCACTGACAGAGAAACACTTCAGGGATTGCTTGACTACACATTAAGGTCCCTTTACACTTCAATACTCTCTAGGGTCCTACCATTTGACCCCGGAGACCCATTTGATCTCAAAGGGTCTTACCTTTGAGATCTCCACCCTCACGCTTATCAGAGTGAAATTTCATCTCCACTACTCTGCCCAGACTTTTGTACAAACTCCTTACAGATGGCACTGGAAATGAACTCCAAACTCTGACACACTGAAATGTAATAGCGTCGCACTAACCGCCTCTCGACCGTAGTGCCTCATAGAGTCAAAGGAAAGTACAGCTCAGAAGGAGGCCTTTTAGCCCATCCAGTCCATGCCAAACCATTTAAATGGCCTACTCCCATCGACCTGTAACTAATGCATGACCGTATCCCTCCTTGCCCCTGCTATCCATGCCCCTATCCAAACTTCTCTTATACATTGAAATCAGGTTCGCTTGCACCCCTTATGCTGACAGCTAGTTCCACACTCTCACAAACCCTCTGAGTGAAGAAGTTCCCCTCATGTTTCCCTTAAACTTTTCACCTTTCACCCTTACCCCATGACATTTCATGGTCCTACCCATCCTCAGTGGAAAAAGCCTGCTTGCATTTACCCTATCTATACCCCTCAAAATTGTGTTTAATTCACATTCTATAACACATTCACAACTAATAATTTAGTCTTGAATTTTATTCTTGACTTCATAGTTATTTAAAGTCCTCACCTTCACAGACCTGATTGATTGTATTGTACCCAACATTGCAATGACAGTTGTAAGAACCAACTGTGTTCCAACACATTTTGCGAGGTCCACATGAAGTCATTTCACATTCATTGATATCTGTGTAAAGAGGGAAAATTCTTTACAATCATAAACATTTTGCTCTCCATTACAAGTGGATTCTACTGTAGTTGGTGGAATTTAGAAAATTACATCCAGGTGCCACGGTAGCAAGCGGCTAGCACAATGCAATTGCAACTCAGGGCATTATCAATTCTGACACTGTCTGGGAGGAGCTTGTACATTCTCCCCAGGAGTGTGTGGATTTCCTCCAAGTGTTGTGGTTTCCTCCCAGTGTCCAAAGTCGTACTTGTTGGTAGGCTAATTGGTTATTGTAAAATGTCCTGTGATTAGGCTAGGGTTAAATAGGTGGGTTGCTACAGTGTGGCTCATTGGACCAGAAAGGCCTGTTCCACTCTATATCTCTAAATAAATAAATATTTTATTCAGAGCTATAGAGTGGAAAATAAATTAAATTATATTTCTGATCTTTCTGATGTGTATTTAATACCTCAGAAATATTTGAGCTTTCTCTAAATATATTATTTGATTAAGTATTTTGTATTCATTTAAATGATTAATTCTGGGTTATGTGTAAAAACTAAAAGTATGTGAATGGCATACGTCATCATGCCACCACATCATATTTGCACATCCCACTAAATTAAAAACAAAACTAAATGTACATGGCTCTGAGTAATTTGAGTAATATTGTAAATATATTCTTTGATTAAGTGTTCTGGATCATTTAGATGAAACAAAATGTACATGAGTTATCCCTGGCTGTGTCTCTGTGGTTTTGCTTTTAATTAATTTTATGTTTCAGAGTTACAAAACATAACACTTTCTCATTACAAGGTGTTTTCACTCACAGAACTGCCAATCACTGGATGCTCTAGAGTCTTGTGTGTGAAAATCCAGGAGATCAGCAGTTTCTGAGATACTCAAACCACCCCATCTGGCACCAACAATCATTCCACAGCCAAAGTCACTTTCATCACATTTCTACCCCATCCTGACATTTGGTCTGAACAACAGTTGAACCCTTTTATTATGTCTGCATGCTTTTGTGCATTGAGTTACTACCAAATGATTGGTCAATTGGACATTTGCATTAATGAGCAGGTGTACATGTGTACCTAATAAAGTGGGCACTGAGTGTACGTTCATTGACACCATTAATTGGACTGTATCATCAACTTAAACCTCAACCAAACTCAGTCACCTGAGGGGATTTAAAACTCACCCAAACATTTGTTTCGTGACGGATCAAATTGATAACCCGGTTGACAGCTGTGATTTTGGGACAGAATGTTTCGGAACATACTACTGCACAAGATAACTAGAAGAAAGAAAATGAGGCAGTTAGATGTTTGCTCCACCATTTTTATTCTTTCTCTCCTGAAACACAGCACCCCAATACTGAACATAACCAGGGCTGATGAAAACTGTGGGAGGGAGAGAGAGGTAATAGCCCCACCTCCTGAGATGGGTAAAACCAGTCTTTGGATTGATGGCATTGAACACAGGAGTGTCAGTGCTTTGTTCTCAGTGACCAAAATCCAGCCACCGGTATTGACTTCTGACACTGGTGTCCAAAGCTCACATGACTCCACATCACCTGTTGAAATTATCTACACTGGGTCGAGAGGATGATGGTTATAAGGTAATAACTTCCTGAACCTACCTGGTGGTGTGAGAAACAAGTTTGCCTTCATTTGCTCTTTGGCTGTTTGTTAGTCTTCCTTTATGCAGAGTTTTATATAAAATTTACTTTACTTTATTTTCTTGTAAATGTCTTCAGAAAAATAAATCTCAGGGTGGCACATGGTAACATATAACTACTTTGATAATGTATTTACTTTGAACATTTAAATTATAAAAATTAACTAATAGCCAAACAAAGTGTTATGAGATAGAATTTGTGACTTCATGGACATTTCAGAAATCTGATGACAGGACTGATGGCAGCTGTTTGGAAAACATTGAGTGTGGGTCTTCAGGCTCTGTACTGCTTTGTTGATGAGACTATTGATAAGAGGGCAGGTTCTGGATGGTGAGATACAGGAACCTTAGATCCCACAACACCAGGTTCAGGAACAGTTATTACCCAGCAGCCATCAGGCTCCTAAACTACCAGGGATAACTTCACTCTCCTCAATGATGAACTGATTCCACAACCTATTGACTCACTTTCAGGAACTCTACATCTCATGTTTACTGTTCTATTTATTTTTAAAAAAAATTATTTGCATGATGTGAATTCTTTTGCACTTGGTGTTTTTCAATCTTTGTTATTTATAGTTTTTCATAAATTCTATTGTATTTCTTTATATTCCAGTTGAAAACACTTTTTACCCAGTGCCCCTCACTATGTGGCTTGTTAGCCCCTCACTAACAGCCACTGGGACTCAGTGGTGAGAAAGCAACCTTCCTCAAACGGTGCGTCTGGGACCAAAACCAGATGCCTGGACCACCTGAACCCCAATCTGTGCAAATACTGTGTAAGTACTGTCCCTGTGCAATAGCCATTGGCAAGAAATAACAGATTGTACGCTGCATACAATTATAAAGAAAGTATATTTATCAATTTTAACTTTATCAGACAGTTCATAGGAAAAAAAAGAAAAATTAAAAAGGGCCCACTGCAGTTAACCCAGTCCAAATGTGCAAATAAGTTGGAGCTCATCTTGAAGTTGTCTTTAACTCACACACTGGCCCACAATCTGCACGAAAGCACACACCACCTTCCGAATATTGCTGGAAATCCATATTAAGTAAACGGGCTCCCCCAAGGGAATATTGGTCCTTCCTCCTTGAAGCCATTCATCTGCACACAGCACCTTGTGCAACAGGGACAGCTTCCTCAGCCACCTTCCCTCATGCCTTCTCCCAGCTCCATGATCCACACCAATATCCATCACCGAAACCTCTTTGCCAGCGTGCTCTAGAACCTTCTCCCAATTCCACCATCCTGATTGGCTGATACAACATTGCCCCCTATCAATAGCTCAAACCATATCATGCTAAAAGTAGAACAGACTGCTCCTACAAAGCTGCAAAAATGAAATACCTACAGCATAGCAGTAAAAATCTTAACCAGGGCATTATATAGTAAATATCTTCAAGAAAATGAATTGAAAGGTAATATACGGTGACATATACTTACTTTAATAATAAATTTACTTTAAACTTAAGATTTCCAGTTTAAATATAATTTTCTCTCAACCGTCAACAAAGGAACTAATTATTTTCTGTCACATCCCTCCAAAAGATGACCTCCAACGACTGGAGTGCTGTACCATTGGACTTGCCAGGAGCACAACATATTCTGGGCTCAATACATTGACGCAGTCATCATATACAAACTCACTATACTTTGCTAGGAGTTTGAGGACATCTGGTATGTCAACAAAGGCTTGAAAATTTCTATGGAGGGGAGTATTCTGACTGGTTGCATCACCACCCGGTGTGGAAGCTCCAACGTACAGAATTGAAAGGGTCTGCAGAAGGCGGCAGACTCAGCCTGTTCCATCACAGGCAACACCCTCCCATCATCGAGGACATCTACAAAAGACAGTGCCTCACAAGGCAGCATTCATCATTAAGGAATCTCACGATACAGGACATAACCTCTTCTCATTACTACCATTAGGAAACAGGTACAGGATTGTAAAGACACACACTCAACAGCTTAGGAACACCTTCTTCCCCTCCATCTTCAGACTGCTGAATGGTACAAGAACCCATGAACACTACCTCACTATTCCTTCTTCTTGTACCATGCACTTATTTTATAATTTACAGTAATTTTAAGTCTGCTCTATAATGCTGACATAAAGCACAAATTTCATGTCATATGAGACAGTGATAATGAACCTGGTTCTGATACTTCTGTGCCAATTTCCCAAGGACTCAATACCTTGATTTTGCAAATATTTTTCTATTTCCACCTTACATATTCCTAATGATCCAGCCTTCACCAACCTCATGAATTCAGAGTTCCAGGGTTTTGCTATCCTCTGGGAAGAAATATCTGTGCATCACAACATGGTGCCAATGGGGGCAAACTTGGTTTCCCTGGAACTTGGAAAGAAAGATTTGGGAGAGAAATGGACAAGAGCATATAGTTGCAAGATAAGGGGACAATCATTTCTCTTGCAACTAAAACACAAGAAAATCTGCAGATGTTGGAAATCCAAGCAACACACACAAAATGCTGGAGGAATTCAGCAGGCCAGGCAGCATCTATAGAAAAGAGTAAACAGTCGACATTTCAGGCCAAGACTCTTCGTCAGGACTGGGATGGAAGGGAAGAAGTCAGAGTATGAAGGTGGTGGGAGAGGAGGAAGTACAAGGTGGCAGGTGATAGATTAAACTGGGAAATGGGGGAGGGGGTAGGGGGGTGAACTAAAGAGCTGGAAACTGTATTGGTGAAAGCAATAAAGGGTTGGAGAAGGGGGAATCTGATAGGAGAGAACTGAAGACCATGGAAAAAAGGAAGGAAGAGGGATACCAGAGGGAGGTGATAGGTGGGTAAGAAGATAAGGTGAAAGAAAGAAACAGGAATGGAGAGGAGTGGGGGGAGGGTTGTTCAATCATCAGAAGTTAGAGAGATCGATGATCATGCCATCAGGTTGGAGCCGACCCAGATGGAACATACGGTGTTGCTCCTCCAACCTGAGTGTGGCCTCATCGTGGCAGCAGAAGAGGCCGTGGATTGACATGTCGGAATAGGAATGGGAATGGGTGGCTACCGGGAGATCCCTTTTTGTGGCAGCTGGAGCGAAGGTGCTTGGCAAAGTGGTCTCCCAATCCTTTTTTTTGTAATTTATTTTTTATTAAAGTTCATCATCAACCAAACATTTCCATAAGATGTATTTTAGACACTGTACATATATATCATATATTCATATTTGCCACAAATCTCCACATAGTACTTATCTGAGATATACACTTACAGAGAAGAGAGGAAAGAAAGAACAAGCAAAAGAAAAAAAAAACTATGTACTAATAGGGAGTGTTCTTTTTTTTACAACATATTCATTGATTTGTGAGAATACAATCAACCCTATGAGGTGTTATGTAGTTAAACCATTTTTCCCAGTATAAATCAAATTGTTCCAACTTATGATTAACAGATACTGTTATCTTCTCCATTTTGTAAATGTCTGTTGTAATTTCTATCCATGCATTTAAAGTTGGGCTCTCCTGTGATAACCATTTCCTGGTAAGAGTCTTTTTACCAGCCACCAGCAGTATATTCATTAAATATTTACCTCTTTTCAACCATTCTTGAGGTATATACCCAAAATGGTCTTACTTTCTAAGGGTATTTCACATTTTAAAATGTCTTGTAGGACATTGTGTATCCCACTCCAATCATCTTGGATCACAGAGCAATCCCAGAATATATGATAAAGATTTGCATTTTGATTTCCATGATTTCTCCAGCAAACAGGGAGGTTACTATCATAATGGGATTCCTGAAAGGGTGGAATAAAATATCTTATCAAGTTTTTCCATCCAAACTCCCTCCATTTCTGTGAATTGGTACACTTCTATTGATACCTCCATATGATTGTGCATTCTTCCTCAGATATAATTATCCCTTCTTCCTTCTCCCATTTTGTTTTAATGTATGAAGTCGAATATGTATGAAGATTTGACAAACCCTTATACACACTTGAAATGATTCTCCTACCATTATCTGAATTACATGCTGTTCTAAATAGCTCCATCAAACATGTACTTGCCTTGGTAACATTTTTAACCCTCCTAATAAGTGTTTCTCTTTAAGCATTTCAAAACTGAACAGTGTACCTTTTTTCATTATATTTCAAAAAACTGTTGTTCCTTTAGCTGTCCAGTCCTTAAATCTAGCATCCAGTTTATTCGACGTAAAGTCCGAGTCATATGCACACCATTTAAGAATTGCAATATCTCCCTCTAGTTTATATTCTTTTTTAATAGTTTTCCATATTTTCAGAGTCCATTTCACCCATGGGTTATCAATAGTATTTATGTACTTTGTAGGTTGTTATCAGCCAAAATTGCCTGTATGGGAATGCAAAGTATCCTCTCTTCAATATTTTTCCATTGAGCATCATATGATGGGTTGCACCAACATATCACAGCTCTCAACTGTGCTGCAAAACAATAATCTCTAAGAGAGGTAGGCCCCCTCCCCGCTTTTCCTTGGCTAATTGCAAATCTTGAGACAAACTCTAGGCATTTTACCTTGCCATATATATCTTGATAACATTGTGTTCCATTCATTGATTTGATTCTAATTAATCTCTATTGGTAGGGTGTGAAAGAGATATAATTGTTTGGGCAGTATATTCATTTTAATGCAGTCAATCCTTGAACTGAAACTAAAAAAAGGAATTAGGTTCCATCTTGTTATATCTTCCTTGTTTTTTATATATATAGGCGGATAATTGCATTCTGATAATTTTGCCAAATCTTTTGGCATAATGATGCCCAAATATTTGAAAGACTCTGTTTGCCATGCCCAGGGATATCTACTTTCAATTTCTCTTGGTGGGCTATAGTTATATGAGAGTAATTGGATTTTATCTATGTTGATTTTGTATCCTGATAATTGACCATATTGTTCAAAGGATTGCATCAATTTAGGTAAAGAGTATATTAGTTGCCCTAGATAGATCAAAATGTCATCCGTGTAACAGGCCAATTTATGCTCTGTCTCATTTAATCTGATGTATTGAGCTAATGGTTCCAGATATAATGCGAAGAGCAGCGGTGACCATACTCAACCCTGTCTCGTGCCCCTTTCTAGGGTAAGACTATTTGATAAATCTCCATTGATTTTAATCCTAGCAGTAGGATTGTCATATAGTGCCTGTATAGTTTTACTAATCGTGTCATGTAAAACAAATCTACGTAAAACGTTGTAAAGGAAATTCCAATTAACCAACTTGAATGCCTTTTCCGCATCCATGCTAATCACTATTGCTTCAATTTTATTTTTTTGTACATGATCCATAAAATGAAGTGTCCTTCATATATTGTCTTGTGTTTGGCGTTGTTGTATAAAATCTGTTTGATCATTATGTATCAGTGTGGGTAGAAACTCTTCTAATTGTTTGGCCATGATGGAGGTAAATAATCTATAATCTACAGTAAGAAAAGATATTGTTCTAAATGAGCCACATTCCATTTTATCCTTGCTATAGCTGAGATTATTGCTTCCCTGCAGCTGGGTGACGTTTGTGCCTTTTTTAGAGCTCAGGTCAGTGTGCAGAGAGAGACAGGAATTAACTCATTTTTAAATTCTTTGTACCACTCTGCCGTATACCCATCTGATCCTGGTGACTTGCTTAACTTAAGCCTGCTAATTGCAGCTTTCAATTCAACTTCAGTTATGTCAGCGATCATCGTTCTATTTTGTTCTTCGCTTAAAGCGGGTAACTCTAGAGAATTCAGGAAGGTGTCAATTTGGGTTATTTATAAGCATCCATTAGTCTCGTGAGACTATGGATTTGCACCTTGGAAGGTTTTCAGGGCGCAGGCCTGAGCAGGGTTGTATGGGAGTCTGGCAGTTGTCCAAGCTGCAAGCCTTCCCCTCTCCACACCACCGATGTTGTCCAAGGGAAGGGCACTAGGACCCAAGCAGCTTGGCACTCGTGTCATCGCAGAGCAATGTGTTGTTAAGTGCCTTGCTCAAAAACACAACACACTGCCTCAGCTGAGGCTCGAACCAGTGACCTTCAGATCACTGGGTTATGCTTCCCCTGGAACTTTGGAATATAGAGTTTTGTAAAACACTTCAAAAGGTTCTTGAATTTCCCTTGGCTTATGTTTTTTTTTATCATTTTTGTTCTTGGATCCCTAATTCTATGAATTGTATTTTCTGCTATCTTTTTTTCAGTTTCCACACCAGCATTTTCATAGACTTAGATCTACTTTCATAATGTCTCTATTTCAGAAACATTACATTTTTCCTGATTTCTTGCATAGCCGAACTATTAATTTCATTCCTAATTTTAAAAATTTCCTCTAATGTATCCAGTGCCAAATTCAAATTGCGTTTTTTCCCTAGTTCCTTCAGCCTATTTTGTAATTCCTCTAATGTTTTATGCCTTATTTTTCTCTTATATGAAGATATCGCTATAATTTTCCCTCTTAAAACAGCCTTCAGAGTATCCCATAGAATGGGAGGTGAAACCTCTCCATTATCATTGAATTCTAAGTAAAGACCAATTTCTTTTTAAATTTGTTCCTTAAAGTAGGGATCATCGAGTAGACTTGAATTTAGTTTCCAAATAGTATTCTTTAGCTGTAGGTCAAAATCAACAGATAAATATATAGGTGCATGGACACTTACATCTATTGTCCCAATTCCACAGGTGTTTATTTTGTCTTTGTCTTTTCCAAATGTTATGAAATAGTCTATTCTTGTACATACAGAATGAGGGGGCCAGAATAATGAGTGTAATCCCTTCTGTTGGAGAAAAGGTCCTTCCATATATCAACTAGACCAACATCCTCAGAAAATGTATTGACATTCTTATGTAAGGATTTTGTTTCATAGGTTTTTCTATTGGAAGAGTCTAACTTTATTATAATTGTAATTTTAAGTCTCCCCCACATATCAGGAGACCTTCTGTTTCTGTTACCATAATTTTTTTATTTTCTGAAAGAAACCAATATCACTTCCTGGGGGTGCATATATATTCAATAGAGTAACTGAATTTCCATCTATATTCCCTCTTACCAGAATGTATCTGCCCTCCTTATCTCCCATTTCGAATACTTTTTCAAAATTTAGCCTACTTGAGATAAGAATAGCAACTCCTCTCCTACATCCTGATCTAGATGAGGAGAAAAACAAATTAGTGAAGCCCATTCTCTTTTTTCCATGCTCATCATCACTTAAGTGAGTTTCCTGTAAATATACTATATGGGCTTGTTCTTTTTTCATTTTGGATAGAATTCTACTAAGTTTGATTGGATTTAACAGCCTATTGACATTAAAAGAAATGAATTTTACTTTGTCCTTAGCCATGTGTATTTGTCTGTCAATTTATCATTGAAATTAGAAGAATAAAGCTTAATCAATCTACTCCCTGAACAATTAAGAACCAAGAAGTGTGAATAATAATTCAAAAAAAGGTAACGAAGGTGTGATTCTAAGGCTGAGGTCTCTAGTAGATGACCCTGGGTTGAGCTAGAGGAAACGTCTAGCTGTGGGGGGTAGCCCCTCCTACCTGTGTGTTGAGGGCCCCCATTGCAGTACCCATAAAAATAAACAAATCAATATCCATTACACAGAAAAGATTTCCCTGTGTATTATATATATATATTCTCATTTAGGTGGGGATAAAGGAGTGAATGAATGAATAAAAAAGAATAATTGAGTAATATAAAATCCACATTATAATGAGTATTTCTCGAGATAGGTATATCACCGTCTATTTTTGCTTCTGTTTAGCTTCTCAACACATTTAAAGTTAGCCAAACCTTATGGCTGTTCTGGAGGGGGTGAGGGCTGTCTTCGGAAAACTCACAGTCTCTTCCTGATATACTTCTCTCGCCTTCCTGCCATCCCCTGCTTTCTTGATTCTCTCACTATTTCCCAAGCAGAGCGGGATAACTGCTCAGCCAGATGTTCCCTCGGTTTGATCCCAGTGACGGGCAACCCTCTGGCCTTCATGTCTGTAGTCGCCTCTTCCACTGTCTGATATAGTTGGATCCCATCGTCATAAAACACCCGCAGTTTAGCAGGGTACGGAGTTTGGAATCTAATCTTTCCTTGCTTTAATACTTGCTTTACTTCAGAGTATTCTTTATGTTTCTGCAGGACCGCTGGGGAGGTGATCTTAATCGAAATATATTAATTTTGCATCCAAAAACATCCTCTTCTTATCCCAGACCTTCATAGAATCTCCGCCTTGGGATTGTATCGAAAGAATCTAATTACTATTGAGCATAGCTTATCTTCTCTGTCTCCAGTAGGCCTCGGGGCGAGCACACGATGCACCCTCTCAATTTCAAGCTCCATAGTCGAAGGAATTTCTAGCGCGTCTCACAGCAACTTTCATACAAACTCCATTATAGACAAACCCTCCGCTCCTTTGGGAACATTTATTATATCCTGATATTTTTCCGTTGTGATCTTCCTGCCAGGTCGATCAGTTTACTTACTTGTTGACTTAATATTTTTATTGTCTTACTTAGTATCCGTTCCACGTTTTGCACGAGAACTTCCACCTTCTCAATTCGTGTCTCTGCCACCGCTATCTTTTGATTGACGTTGTCAAGCTCTGGCTTGATATCATTTAGTTGTTGTTTTATATCTTTTTGGAACTCCCATATCTCTTCCAGAATTTTGATCATATTTGCCACTTCGCCTGAACGAGGCCCATCGTCAGCCTCGCTACCACGCGGTCGGGTAGGAGAGCCGCTCGCTGCACCCCGCTCGGCCGCAGGCTCCACAGTGATGCTTTTTTATCTCCATTCTTTTTCCCCATTCTTGTCCCCCTTATCAATTCAGATATTTTTGAAAGGTCTTATATTTGATGGATTAACGGGGCAAAATACAGACATCCCACCCTGCAAAAATTCATTTCAGGGAGGTAGCACCATCAATTTGCGGGAGAGAGGTGGGATGTCTGCAATAGAGAAGCTCCTTAGCAGCGAGCCAGCTAGTTTAAATAACGTTAGCTATGCTAACGAACGAATGACACCTGTTAAACTCACCTCAACAGTCATTTAACCCACCATGGGCAATAGAAAAGTCACTGTTGCAAACGGTGCAGCGAGCAACACTGTCATTATTTTTGACCCCTATTAGGCAGCTTTAGTGTAGTCTGGGGTGAAGTACCTTTTATATTTTCTTTCTATGGAACACTCTGCCATGGTGCGCGCTCTCTCTCTCTCTCCCTCTCACTTTCTCTCCCTCTCTCTCTCACACACACTCTCTCTCTCCCTCTCACTTGCTCTCCCTCTCTCTCTCACACACTCTCTCTCTCGCTCACTTGCTCTCCCTCTCTCTCTCACACACACTCTCTCTCTCCCTCTCACTTGCTCTCCCTCTCTCTCTCACACACACTCTCTCTCGCACTCTCGCGCTCTCTCTCTCACGCGCTCTCTCTCTCTCACTCTCTCTCTCTCGCACTCTCGCGCTCTCTCTCCTCTCTCTCTCTCACGCGCTCTCTCTCCTCTCTCGCTCTCTCTCTCTCGCACTCTTGCGCTCTCTCTCTCACGCGCTCTCTCGCACTCTCGCTCTCTCTCCTCTCGCTCTCGCTCTCTCTCTCTCTCGCACTCTCGCGCTCTCTCTCTCCTCTCGCGCTCTCTCTCTCTCGCTCGCGCTCTCTCTCTCTCCTCTCTCGCTCTCGCTCTCTCTCTCTCTCGCTCTCACGCGCTCTCTCTCTCCTCTCTCGCTCTCGCTCTTGTGCTCTCTCTCTCTCGCTCTCACGCGCTCTCTCGCTCTCGCTCTCTCTCTCTCGCTCTCACGCGCTCTCTCTCTCTCTCGCTCTCGCTCTCTCTCTCGCTCTCTCTCTCGCTCTCTCTCTCTCTCGCTCTCACGCGCTCTCTCTCTCTCTCCTCTCTCCTCTCTCGCTCTCTCTCTCTCTCTCTCGCTCGCTCTCTCTCGCACTCTCTCGCTCTCACGCGCTCTCTCGCACTCTCGCGCTCTCTCTCTCCTCTCTCGCTCTCTCTCTCGCTCTCACGTGCTCTCTCTCACACTCTCGCGCTCTCTCTCTCCTCACTCGCTCTCTCTCTCGCTCTCACGCGCTCTCTCGCACTCTCGCGCTCTCTCTCTCCTCTCTCGCTCTCTCTCTCGCTCTCACGTGCTCTCTCTCTCTCGCTCACACGCGCTTTCGCTCTCTCTCTCGCTCTCGCTGTCTTTCTCTTGCTCTCACGCTCTCTCTCTCCTCTCTCGCTCTCTCTCTCACTCTCGCTCTCTCTCTCTCCCTCGTTCTCTCTCTCGCTCTCTCTCTCTCTCTCATTTGCTCTCTCGCTCTCACGCGCTCCCTCTCGCTCTCTCTCTCTCTCTTGCACTCTCTCTCGCTCTCACGCGCTCTCACTCTCACTCTTGCGCTCTCTCACTCTCACGCGCTCTCTCTCACACTCTCTCTCGCTCACTTGCTCTCCCTCGCTCTCTCTCACACCCTCTCTCTCTCCCTCTCACTTGCTCTCTCTCGCTCTCCTCTCTCTCTCTCTCTCTTGCTCTCACGCGCTCTCTCGCACTCTCGCGCTCTCACTCACTCTCACGCGCTCTCTCTCGCTCTCGCTCTCTCTCACGCGCTCTCTCTCGCTCTCACGCACTCTCACGCGCTCTCTCTCGCTCTCACGCGCTCTCTCGCACTCTCGCGCTCTCTCTCTCTCGCTCTCTCTCTCTCTCTCGCTCTCGCTCTCTCGCACTCTCGCTCTCTCTCTCTCTCGCTCTCTCTCTCTCGCTCTCACGCGCTCTCTCTCGCACTATCGCGCTCTCTCTCTCTCGTCTCTCTCTCTCTCGCTCTCACGCGCTCTCTCTCGCTCTCTCTCTCTCGCTCTCACGTGCTCTCTCTCTCTCCTCTCTCGCTCTCTCTCTCTCTCTCTCGCTCTCACGTGCTCTCTCTCTCCTCTCTCGCTCTCTCTCTCTCATTTGCTCTCTCTCACTCTCACACGCTCCCTCTCTCTCTCACACACTCTCTCGCTCTCACGCGCTCCCTCTCGCTCTCTCTCTCTCTTGCACTCTCTCTCGCTCTCCCTCGCTCTCTCACACCCTCTCTCTCTCTCTCGCTCTCACGCGCTCTCTCTCTCGCACTCTCGCGCTCTCTCTCTCTCGCTCTCACGCGCTCTCTCTCCTCTCTCGCTCTCTCTCTCCTCTCTCGCTCTCGCTCTCTCTCTCTCTCTCTCTCACGCGCTCTCTCTCCTCTCTCGCTCTCTCTCTCCTCTCTCGCTCTCTCTCTCACTCTCACGCTCTCTCTCGCTCTCACGCGCTCTCTCTCGCACTCTCGCGCTCTCTCTCTCACGCGCTCTCTCTCTCTCTCGCACTCTCGCGCTCTCTCTCCTCTCTCGCTCTTTCGCTCTCACGCGCTCTCTCTCTCCTCTCTCGCTCTCTCTCTCTCGCACTCTTGCGCTCTCTCTCTCACGCGCTCTCTCGCACTCTCGCTCTCTCTCTCTCTCTCTCACGCGCTCTCTCGCACTCTCGCTCTCTCTCCTCTCGCTCTCGCTCTCTCTCTCTCGCACTCTTGCGCTCTCTCGCTCTCGCTCTCTCGCACTCTCGCGCTCTCTCTCTCTCTCGCTCTCTCTCTCTCGCTCTCACGCTCTCTCTCTCGCTCTCTCTCTCTCTCGCTCTCACGCGCTCTCTCTCTCTCCTCTCTCGCTCTCTCTCTCTCTCTCGCTCTCACGTGCTCTCTCTCTCCTCTCTCGCTCTCTCTCTCTCGCTCTCTCACTCTCGCTCTCTCCCTCGTTCTCTCTCTCGCTCTCTCTCTCTCATTTGCTCTCTCTCGCTCAAACACGCTCCCTCTCTCACACACTCTCTCGCTCTCACGCGCTCCCTCTCGCTCTCTCTCTCTCTCTCTTGCACTCTCTCTCGCTCTCCCTCGCTCTCTCTCACACCCTCTCTCTCTCGCTCTCACGCGCTCTCTCTCTCGCACTCTCGCGCTCTCTCTCTCTCTCACGCGCTCTCTCTCCTCTCTCGCTCTCTCTCTCCTCTCTCGCTCTCTCTCTCCTCTCTCGCTCTCTCTCTCTCACGCGCTCTCTTGCACTCTCGCGCTCTCTCTCTCCTCTCTCGCTCTCTCTCTCTCGCTCTCTCGCTCGCGCTCTCTCTCTCTCCTCTCTCGCTCTCGCTCTCTCTCTCTCGCTCTCACGCGCTCTCTCTCTCTCCTCTCTCGCTCTCGCTCTTGTGCTCTCTCTCTCGCTCTCACGCGCTCTCTCGCTCTCGCTCTCTCTCTCTCTCGCTCTCACGCGCTCTCTCTCTCTCTCTCTCGCTCTCGCTCTCTCTCTCGCTCTCTCTCTCTCTCGCTCTCACGCGCTCTCTCTCTCCTCTCTCGCTCTCGCTCGTGTGCTCTCCTCTCTCGCTCTCTCTCTCTCTCTCGCTCTCGCTCTCTCTCGCACTCTCGCGCTCTCTCTCGCTCTCACGCGCTCTCTCTCTCGCTCTCTCTCTCGCTCTCACGCGCTCTCTCGCACTCTCGCGCTCTCTCTCTCCTCTCTCGCTCTCTCTCTCACATGCTCTCTCTCACACTCTCGCGCTCTCTCTCTCCTCTCTCGCTCTCTCTCTCGCTCTCACGCGCTCTCTCGCACTCTCGCGCTCTCTCTCTCCTCTCTCGCTCTCTCTCTCGCTCTCACGTGCTCTCTCACACTCTCTCGCTCTCACGCGCGCTCTCTCTCTCGCTCACACGCGCTTTCGCTCTCTCTCTCGCTCTCGCTGTCTTTCTCTTGCTCTCACGCTCTCTCTCTCCTCTCTAGCTCTCTCTCTCACTCTCGCTCTCTCTCTCTCCCTCGTTCTCTCTCTCGCTCTCTCTCTCTCTCATTTGCTCTCTCGCTCTCACGCGCTCCCTCTCGCTCTCTCTCTCTCTCTTGCACTCTCTCTCGCTCTCACGCGCTCTCACTCTCACTCTTGCGCTCTCTCACTCTCACGCGCTCTCTCTCACACCCTCGCTCTCTCTCCCTCTCACTTGCTCTCTCTCGCTCTCCTCTCTCTCTCTCTCTCTCTCTTGCTCTCACGCGCTCTCTCTCGCACTCTCGCGCTCTCACTCACTCTCACGCGCTCTCTCTCGCTCTCGCTCTCTCTCTCACGCGCTCTCTCTCGCTCTCCTCTCTCTCTCTCTCGCTCTTGCTCTCTCTCTCATGCGCTCTCTCTCTCTCGCTCTCACGCGCTCTCTCGCACTCTCGCGCTCTCTCTCTCCTCTCTCGCTCTCTCTCTCTCGCTCTCACGTGCTCTCTCTCGCTCTCACGCGCTCTCTCTCGCTCTCAAACGCTCTCTCTCTCTCGCTCTCACGCGCTCTCCCTCTCTCTCTCGCTCTCTCTCTCTCTCTCGCTCTCACGTGCTCTCTCTCTCGCTCTCACGCACGCTCTCTCTCCTCTCTCGCTCTCTCTCTCTCGCTCTCTCACTCTCGCTCTCTCCCTCGTTCTCTCTCTCGCTCTCTCTCTCTCATTTGCTCTCTCTCGCTCTCACACGCTCCCTCTCTCACGCGCTCTCTCGCACTCTCGCGCTCTCTCTCTCTCGCTCTCTCTCTCTCTCGCTCTCGCTCTCTCGCACTCTCGCGCTCTCTCTCTCTCGCTCTCTCTCTCTCGCTCTCACGCGCTCTCTCTCGCACTATCGCGCTCTCTCTCTCTCGTCTCTCTCTCTCTCGCTCTCACGCGCTCTCTCTCTCTCGCTCTCTCTCTCTCGCTCTCACGTGCTCTCTCTCTCTCCTCTCTCGCTCTCTCTCTCTCTCTCTCTCGCTCTCACGCGCTCTCCCTCTCTCTCTCGCTCTCTCTCTCTCTCTCGCTCTCACGTGCTCTCTCTCTCGCTCTCACGCACGCTCTCTCTCCTCTCTCGCTCTCTCTCTCTCGCTCTCTCACTCTCGCTCTCTCCCTCGTTCTCTCTCTCGCTCTCTCTCTCTCATTTGCTCTCTCTCGCTCTCACACGCTCCCTCTCTCACACACTCTCTCGCTCTCACGCGCTCCCTCTCGCTCTCTCTCTCTCTCTCTTGCACTCTCTCTCGCTCTCCCTCGCTCTCTCTCACACCCTCTCTCTCTCGCTCTCACGCGCTCTCTCTCTCGCACTCTCGCGCTCTCTCTCGCTCTCACGCGCTCCCTCTCGCTCTCTCTCTCTCTCTTGCACTCTCTCTCGCTCTCACGCGCTCTCACTCTCACTCTTGCGCTCTCTCACTCTCACGCGCTCTCTCTCACACTCTCTCTCGCTCACTTGCTCTCCCTCGCTCTCTCTCACACCCTCTCTCTCTCCCTCTCACTTGCTCTCTCTCGCTCTCCTCTCTCTCTCTCTCTCTCTCTTGCTCTCACGCGCTCTCTCGCACTCTCGCGCTCTCACTCACTCTCACGCGCTCTCTCTCGCTCTCGCTCTCTCTCTCACGCGCTCTCTCTCGCTCTCACGCACTCTCACGCGCTCTCTCTCGCTCTCACGCGCTCTCTCGCACTCTCGCGCTCTCTCTCTCTCGCTCTCTCTCTCTCTCGCTCTCGCTCTCTCGCACTCTCGCGCTCTCTCTCTCTCGCTCTCTCTCTCGCTCTCACGCGCTCTCTCTCGCACTATCGCGCTCTCTCTCTCTCGTCTCTCTCTCTCTCGCTCTCACGCGCTCTCTCTCTCTCGCTCTCTCTCTCTCGCTCTCACGTGCTCTCTCTCTCTCCTCTCTCGCTCTCTCTCTCTCTCTCTCTCGCTCTCACGTGCTCTCTCTCTCCTCTCTCGCTCTCTCTCTCTCATTTGCTCTCTCTCACTCTCACACGCTCCCTCTCTCTCTCACACACTCTCTCGCTCTCACGCGCTCCCTCTCGCTCTCTCTCTCTCTCTCTTGCACTCTCTCTCGCTCTCCCTCGCTCTCTCACACCCTCTCTCTCTCTCTCGCTCTCACGCGCTCTCTCTCTCGCACTCTCGCGCTCTCGCTCTCTCGCTCTCGCGCTCTCTCTCTCTCCTCTCTCGCTCTCTCTCTCTCCTCTCTCGCTCTCTCTCTCTCCTCTCTCGCTCTCGCGCTCTCTCTCTCTCTCTCACGCGCTCTCTCCTCTCTCGCTCTCTCTCTCCTCTCTCGCTCTCTCTCTCACTCTCACGCTCTCTCTCTCTCGCTCTCACGCGCTCTCTCTCGCACTCTCGCGCTCTCTCTCTCACGCGCTCTCTCTCTCTCTCGCACTCTCGCGCTCTCTCTCCTCTCTCGCTCTTTCGCTCTCACGCGCTCTCTCTCTCCTCTCTCGCTCTCTCTCTCTCGCACTCTTGCGCTCTCTCTCTCACGCGCTCTCTCGCACTCTTGCTCTCTCTCTCTCTCTCTCACGCGCTCTCTCGCACTCTCGCTCTCTCTCCTCTCGCTCTCCGCTCTCTCTCTCTCACGCGCTCTCTCGCTCTCGCTCTCTCGCACTCTCGCGCTCTCTCTCTCTCTCGCTCTCTCTCTCTCGCTCTCACGCTCTCTCTCTCGCGCTCTCTCTCTCTCTCGCTCTCACGCGCTCTCTCTCTCTCCTCTCTCGCTCTCTCTCTCGTCTCTCGCTCTCACGTGGCTCCTCTCTCTCCTCTCTCGCTCTCTCTCTCTCGCCTCTCTCACTCTCGCTCTCTCCCTCGTTCTCTCTCTCGCTCTCTCTCTCTCATTTGCTCTCTCTCGCTCTCCCACACGCTCCCTCTCTCACACACTCTCTCGCTCTCACGCGCTCCCTCTCGCTCTCTCTCTCTCTCTCTTGCACTCTCTCTCGCTCTCCCTCGCTCTCTCTCACACCCTCTCTCTCTCGCTCTCACGCGCTCTCTCTCTCGCACCTCTCGCGCTCTCTCTCTCTCTCACGCGCTCTCTCTCCTCTCTCGCTCTCTCTCTCCTCTCTCGCTCTCTCTCTCTCACGCGCTCTCTTGCACTCTCGCGCTCTCTCTCTCCTCTCTCGCTCTCTCTCTCTCGCTCTCTCGCTCGCGCTCTCTCTCTCTCCTCTCTCGCTCTCGCTCTCTCTCTCTCGCTCTCACGCGCTCTCTCTCTCTCCTCTCTCGCTCTCGCTCTTGTGCTCTCTCTCTCGCTCTCACGCGCTCTCTCGCTCTCGCTCTCTCTCTCTCCTCGCTCTCACGCGCTCTCTCTCTCTCTCTCTCGCTCTCGCTCTCTCTCTCGCTCTCTCTCTCTCTCGCTCTCACGCGCTCTCTCTCTCTCCTCTCTCGCTCTCGCTCGTGTGCTCTCCTCTCTCGCTCTCTCTCTCTCTCTCGCTCTCGCTCTCTCTCGCACTCTCGCGCTCTCTCTCGCTCTCACGCGCTCTCTCTCTCGCTCTCTCTCTCGCTCTCACGCGCTCTCTCGCACTCTCGCGCTCTCTCTCTCCTCTCTCGCTCTCTCTCTCGCTCTCACATGCTCTCTCTCACACTCTCGCGCTCTCTCTCTCCTCTCTCGCTCTCTCTCTCGCTCTCACGCGCTCTCTCGCACTCTCGCGCTCTCTCTCTCCTCTCTCGCTCTCTCTCTCGCTCTCACGTGCTCTCTCACACTCTCTCGCTCTCACGCGCGCTCTCTCTCTCGCTCACACGCGCTTTCGCTCTCTCTCTCGCTCTCGCTGTCTTTCTCTTGCTCTCACGCTCTCTCTCTCCTCTCTAGCTCTCTCTCACTCTCGCTCTCTCTCTCTCCCTCGTTCTCTCTCTCGCTCTCTCTCTCTCTCTCATTTGCTCTCTCGCTCTCACGCGCTCCCTCTCGCTCTCTCTCTCTCTCTTGCACTCTCTCTCGCTCTCACGCGCTCTCACTCTCACTCTTGCGCTCTCTCACTCTCACGCGCTCTCTCTCACACTCTCTCTCTCGCTCACTTGCTCTCCCTCGCTCTCTCTCACACCCTCTCTCTCTCTCCCTCTCACTTGCTCTCTCTCGCTCTCCTCTCTCTCTCTCTCTCTCTCTTGCTCTCACGCGCTCTCTCTCGCACTCTCGCGCTCTCACTCACTCTCACGCGCTCTCTCTCGCTCTCGCTCTCTCTCTCACGCGCTCTCTCTCGCTCTCCTCTCTCTCTCTCTCGCTCTTGCTCTCTCTCTCATGCGCTCTCTCTCTCTCGCTCTCACGCGCTCTCTCGCACTCTCGCGCTCTCTCTCTCCTCTCTCGCTCTCTCTCTCTCGCTCTCACGTGCTCTCTCTCGCTCTCACGCGCTCTCTCTCTCGCTCTCAAACGCTCTCTCTCTCTCGCTCTCACGCGCTCTCCCTCTCTCTCTCGCTCTCTCTCTCTCTCTCGCTCTCACGTGCTCTCTCTCTCGCTCTCACGCACGCTCTCTCTCCTCTCTCGCTCTTGCTCTCTCTCTCGCTCTCTCTCTCGCTCTCTCTCTCTCTCTCTCGCTCTCACGTGCTCTCTCTCTCGCTCTCTCACTCGCTCTCACGCGCGCTCTCTCTCTCCTCTCTCGCTCTCGCTCTCTCTCTCTCACTGTCTCTCGCTCTCGCTCTCTCTCTCACTCTCACGCGCTCTCTCTCTCTCCCCGCTCTCTCTCTCTCTCGCACTCTCGCGCTCTCTCTCGCTCTCACGTGCTCTCTCTCTCGCTCTCTCTCTCTCACTGTCTCTCGCTCTCGCTCTCTCTCTCGCTGTCTCTCTCACGCGCTCTCTCTCGCTCTCACGTGCACTCTCTCGCTCTCTCTCTCGCTCTCGCTCTTTCTCTCTCTCACGTGCTCTCTCTCGCTCTCACGTGCTCTCTCTCGCTCTCTCTCTCACTCTCACGCGCTCTCTCTCTCTCCCGCTCTCTCTCTCTCGCACTCTCGCGCTCTCTCTCTCTCCTCTCTCGCTCTTGCTCTTTCTCTCTCTCTCGCTCTCGCTCTCTCTCTCTCTCTCACGCGCTCTCTCTCGCTCTCACGTGCTCTCTCTCGCTCTCGCTCTTACTCTCTCTCTCGCTCTCGCTCTCTCTTTCTCTCTCACGCGTTTCTCTCTCGCTCTCACGCGCTCTCTCTCGCTCTCTCTCTCGCTCTCACGCGCTCTCTCTCTCTCCCGCTCTCTCTCTCTCTCCCACTCTCGCACTCTCTCTCTCTCCTCTCTCGCTCTTGCTCTCTCTCTCACTCTCGCTCTCTCTCTCTCCTCTCTCGCTCTCTCTCTCTCTCTCGCTCTCACGTGCTCTCTCTCTCCTCTCTCGCTCTCTCTCTCTCGCTCTCTCACTCTCGCTCTCTCCCCTCGTTCTCTCTCTCGCTCTCATTTGCTCTCTCTCGCTCTCACACGCTCCCTCTCTCTCTCACACACTCTCTCGCTCTCACGCGCTCCCTCTCGCTCTCTCTCTCTCTCTTGCACTCTCTCTCGCTCTCCCTCGCTCTCTCTCACACCCTCTCTCTCTCGCTCTCACGCGCTCTCTCTCTCGCTCTCTCTCCTCTCTCGCTCTCGCTCTCTCTCGCTCTCTCGCTCTCGCGCTCTCTCTCTCTCCTCTCTCGCTCTTTCTCTCTCCTCTCTCGCTCTCGCGCTCTCTCTCTCTCTCTCTCTCACGCGCTCTCTCTCCTCTCTCGCTCTCTCTCTCCTCTCTCGCTCTCTCTCTCTCACGCGCTCTCTTGCACTCTCGCGCTCTCCTCTCCTCTCTCGCTCTCTCTCTCTCGCTCTCTCGCTCGCGCTCTCTCTCTCTCCTCTCTCGCTCTCGCTCTCTCTCTCTCGCTCTCACGCGCTCTCTCTCTCTCCTCTCTCGCTCTCGCTCTTGTGCTCTCTCTCTCGCTCTCACGCGCTCTCTCGCTCTCGCTCTCTCTCTCTCTCGCTCTCACGCGCTCT